>NW_022262667.1:97500-187500 GCF_002021735.2 Oncorhynchus kisutch | reverse complement strand
AATGTTCCAATAAATAGAGGTAATGTTCCAATAAATAGAGGTAATGTTATGAGGTAATGTTCCAATAAATAGAGGTAATGTTATGAGGTAATGTTCCAATAAATAGAGGTAATGTTCCAACGTTCATGAAGCTTATATTCTTTTTTATTTCTAATTACAATATTTATATATTAAAAAAAAAAATTAATCTCAATCTGTTCTTTATTTTCCCAGTATTTTCCCAGTTCATCCCCAGGTGCTGACCAACACAGAGCAGACAAGGACAACAAGATGTCCCTCAGGAAGACCTAGGAGGGAAACAATGACAGACAGGAACTGTCATACACAGTAGAATATCGTTATAAAGAACAAGGTCACTCTCTTCTGCTACAATTCCAATCATGTAGGATATCAATTGGACATGGACATTCAAGAGGGAAAATGTGATATTTTGTCTCTTATTTCAAAGTTTGAAAAGAAAATTGTAGAATTTCTTTGGATTTCATTCATTAGAGCAGGGATGGGCAACTTTGATGGGGTGGTGGGTCACAAAGAATCTGAAGTCAACATGAGTGGCTCGCGGTCTGATACCTACATGTGCATAACCCCCCCCCCCCCCCCCCATCAACACCAACACCCCCACCACATTGTCAGAAAAACATTTTAGCAGCCCCCCTCTTGACATTAGAGGGACATTTACTTATATTTTACCATTCATTTCGTGCAACTCGAAACATTTTGCCATGGAGTGGAGATAGATGTTTGTCATTTTTAATATAACATCTGAGTGAGACTGAATAACAAAGTCAATGGGGCCCCCTGGCTGGTACTTCCACCAGGATTACTACATTTAGATTAGCTGGCCGTTAGACTAAGTTAGAAATCTGACATGACTAATTCATACCAAGGTGGCATAGCAGTTCAGACGTCTTTTGTCCTCGTCTTGTCGTGTCCTGTATATATATATATTTACAACTTTTTCACATACATTTTATTTTTATTTTCCATCAACTCATCTTCAAAACACTCTCCTGCAACCCGCCTCACCAATGTATATTTATAAAAAAGTATTATTTACCTCAGATCTGTAATCCTCCAAGAAGCTAGCCAGAAACTCCAAGAAGCTAGCCTGAAACTAGCCAGAAGCTAATCCAGAAGCTAGTTCAGAAGCTAGTTAGCTCCTTTACTGGCAAATCGTTAGTATTCAGCTAACCACGGTTTGTGGTCATCAGCTATCCTTTAGCTCGAAAATCTATTTCCAGTTCTGTACGGCGCAGCGCGGCTCGGAACGGAACATACCGGACCAATTTTTCTCTCCATGTCCCTGGATTTCGACTGCTCTCTGGACATTCATACCCGGATCTCACAGCTAGCTAGCTGCTATCCGTGTGACTATCGGCCTTCGTCGATTCCGGAGCAAACATCAATTATTCCGGAGCTAGCAAGCTCCGTCAATCACTCCTGAGTTCCATCAATCACACCTGGGCTGCAGTCACCTATCCGGACCCGTTTTACTGCCTTCGCGGAGCCCCACCGGGCCTTCACAACTGGACTGCCGACGTTATCTACCCGAAGGAGTTATTCGGCTGGCTCCTCCGTCGCGACGTTACCTGAACGCCCATCTGCGGCCTGCTAACCGTTAGCTGTCTTACCGGCTGCTATCTGAATAGACAATCGGACAATTTTTTATTATTTTTTATTATTATTATTATGTTTTCTTCTTGGGCCTCTATAACTATATCTATTGTTTTTATTTTTGTTGTTGTTGTGTGATTTGGATTAATCCCCTCTACCACACGGAACCCCACTAATCTACTGACGGAACGCAAGAGGTGGCTAACAACAGACCTCCATCCTATGCTAGCTTGCTACCGATGCCCTGGCTAGCTGTCTAAATCACCAACCAACCTCTCCACTCACCGGACCCTTTTGATCACTCGACTAAGCATGCCTCTCCTTAATGTCAATATGTCTTGTCCATTGCTGTTCTGGTTAGTGTTTATTGGCTTATTTCACTGTAGAGCCTCTAGTCCTGCTCACTATACCTTATCCAACCTATTAGTTCCACCACCCACACATGCAATGACATCTCCTGGTTTCAACGATGTTTCTAGAGACAATATCTCTCTCTTCATCACTCAATACCTAGGTTTACCTCCACTGTATTCACATCCTACCATACATTTGTCTGTACATTATACCTTGATGCTATTTTATCGCCCCCAGAAACCTCCTTTTACTCTATGTTCCAGACGTTCTAGACGACCAATTCTCATAGCTTTTAGCCGTACCCTTATTCTACTCCTCCTATGTTCCTCTGGCGATGTAGAGGTGAATCCAGGCCCTGCAGTGCCTAGCTCCACTCCTATTCCCCAGGCGCTCTCTTTTGACGACTTCTGTAACCGTAATAGCCTTGGTTTCATGCATGTTAACATTAGAAGCCTCCTCCCTAAGTTTGTTCTATTCACTGCTTTAGCACACTCTGCCAACCCGGATGTTCTAGCTGTGTCTGAATCCTGGCTTAGGAAGACCACCAAAAATTCAGACATTTTAATTCCAAACTACAACATTTTCAGACAAGATAGAACTGCCAAAGGGGGCGGTGTTGCAATCTACTGCAAAGATAGCCTGCAGAGTTCTGTCCTACTATCCAGGTCTGTACCCAAACAATTTGAACTTCTACTTTTAAAAATCCACCTCTCTAAAAACAAGTCTCTCACCGTTGCCGCCTGCTATAGACCACCCTCTGCCCCCAGCTGTGCTCTGGACACCATATGTGAACTGATTGCCCCCCATCTATCTTCAGAGTTCGTGCTGCTAGGCGACCTAAACTGGAACATGCTTAACACCCCAGCCATCCTACAATCTAAACTTGATGCCCTCAATCTCAGACAAATGATCAATGAACCTACCAGGTACCTCCCCAAAGCCTTAAACACGGGCACCCTCATAGATATCATCCTAACCAACTTCCCCTCTAAATACACCTCTGCTGTCTTCAACCAAGATCTCAGCGATCTCAGCGATCACTGCATCCGTAATGCCTGCATCCGTAATGGGTCAGCGGTCAAACGACCTCCACTCATCACTGTAAAACGCTCCCTGAAACACTTCTGCGAGCAGGCCTTTCTAATCGACCTGGCCGGGGTATCCTGGAAGGATATTGATCTCATCCCGTCAGTAGAGGATGCCTGGATATTTTTTTTAAAATGCCTTCCTAACCATCTTAAATAAACATGCCCCATTCAAGAAATTTAGAACCAGGAACAGATATAGCCCTTGGTTCTCCCCAGACCTGACTGCCCTTAACCAACACAAAAACATCCTATGGCGTTCTGCATTAGCATCGAACAGCCCCTGTGATATGCAGCTGTTCAGGGAAGCTAGAAACCATTATACACAGGCAGTTAGAAAAGCCAAGGCTAGCTTTTTCAAGCAGAAATTTGCTTCCTGCAACACTAACTCAAAAAAGTTCTGGGACACTGTAAAGTCCACGGAGAATAAGAACACCTCCTCCCAGCTGCCCACTGCACTGAAGATAGGAAACACTGTCACCACTGATAAATCCACCATAATTGAGAATTTCAATAAGCATTTTTCTACGGCTGGCCATGCTTTCCACCTGGCTACTCCTACCCCGGACAACAGCACTGCACCCCCAACAGCAACTCGCCCAAGCCTTCCCCATTTCTCCTTCTCCCAAATCCATTCAGCTGATGTTCTGAAAGAGCTGCAAAATCTGGACCCCTACAAATCAGCCGGGCTAGACAATCTGGACCCTTTCTTTCTAAAATTATCTGCCGAAATTGTTGCCACCCCTATTACTAGCCTGTTCAACCTCTCTTTCGTGTCGTCTGAGATTCCCAAAGATTGGAAAGCAGCTGCGGTCATCCCCCTCTTCAAAGGGGGGGACACTCTTGACCCAAACTGCTACAGACCTATATCTATCCTACCGTGCCTTTCTAAGGTCTTCGAAAGCCAAGTAAGTCAACAAACAGATTACCGACCATTTCGAATCTCACCATACCTTCTCTGCTATGCAATCTGGTTTCAGAGCTGGTCATGGGTGCACCTCAGCCACGCTCAAGGTCCTAAACGATATCTTAACCGCCATCGATAAGAAACATTACTGTGCAGCCGTATTCATTGATCTGGCCAAGGCTTTCGACTCTGTCAATCACCATATCCTCATCGGCAGACTCGACAGCCTTGGTTTCTCAAATGATTGCCTCGCCTGGTTCACCAACTACTTCTCTGATAGAGTTCAGTGTGTCAAATCGGAGGTTCTACTGTCCGGACCTCTGGCAGTCTCTATGGGGGTGCCACAGGGTTCAATTCTTGGACCGACTCTCTTCTCTGTATACATCAATGAGGTCGCTCTTGCTGCTGGTGAGTCCCTGATCCACCTCTACGCAGACGACACCATTCTGTATACTTCCGGCCCTTCTTTGGACACTGTGTTAACAACCCTCCAGGCAAGCTTCAATGCCATACAACTCTCCTTCCGTGGCCTCCAATTGCTCTTAAATACAAGTAAAACTAAATGCATGCTCTTCAACCGATCGCTACCTGCACCTACCCGCCTGTCCAACATCACTACTCTGGACGGCTCTGACTTAGAATACGTGGACAACTACAAATACTTAGGTGTCTGGTTAGACTGTAAACTCTCCTTCCAGACCCATATCAAACATCTCCAATCCAAAGTTAAATCTAGAATTGGCTTCCTATTTCGCAACAAAGCATCCTTCACTCATGCTGCCAAACATACCCTTGTAAAACTGACCATCCTACCAATCCTCGACTTTGGCGATGTCATTTACAAAATAGCCTCCAATACCCTACACAACAAATTGGACGCAGTCTATCACAGTGCAATCCGTTTTATCACCAAAGCCCCATATACTACCCACCATTGCGACCTGTACGCTCTCGTTGGCTGGCCCTCGCTTCATACTCGGAGCCAGTGGGTTTGGCGACATGTCATCTACAAGACCCTGCTAGGTAAAGTCCCCCCTTATCTCAGCTCGCTGGTCACCATAGCATCTCCCACCTGTAGCACACGCTCCAGCAGGTATATCTCTCTAGTCACCCCCAAAACCAATTCTTTCTTTGGCCGCCTCTCCTTCCAGTTCTCTGCTGCCAATGACTGGAATGAACTACAAAAATCTCTGAAACTGGAAACACTTATCTCCCTCACTAGCTTTAAGCACCAACTGTCAGAGCAGCTCACAGATTACTGCACCTGTACATAGCCCACCTATAATTTAGCCCAAACAACTACCTCTTTCCCAACTGTATTTAATTTTAATTAATTTATTTATTTTGCTCCTTTGCACCCCATTATTTTTATTTCTACTTTGCACACTCTTCCATTGCAAAACTACCATTCCAGTATTTTACTTGCTATATTGTATTTACTTTGCCATCATGGCCTTTTTTGCCTTTACCTCCCTTCTCACCTCATTTGCTCACATTGTATATAGACTTGTTTATACTGCATTATTGACTGTATGTTTGTTTTTACTCCATGTGTAACTCTGTGTCGTTTTATCTGTCGAACTGCTTTGCTTTATCTTGGCCAGGTCGCAATTGTAAATGAGAACTTGTTCTCAACTTGCCTACCTGGTTAAATAAAGGTGAAATAAAATAAATAAAATAAAAATTAATTAAGAGACGATCAGTGACTGACAACAAGAGGAAAAACTGCTGATGCACAGACACATTTTCAAATGGCACCTTGTGTATTTTACTACAGTAAGTTGAGGCCCCGACTGAGTTTAAAATATATTTAATGAGGGCCTCCCGGGTGGCGCAGTGGTTAAGGGCTGTGCCACCAGAGACTCTGGGTTCGCGCCCAGGCTCTGTCGTAACCGGCCGCGACCGGGAGGTCCGTGGGGCGACGCACAATTGGCCTAGCGTCGTCCGGGTTAGGGAAGGCTTGGCCGGTAGGGATATCCTTGGCTCATTGCGCACCAGCGACTCCTGTGGCGGGCCGGGCGCAGTGCGCGCTAACCAAGGTTGCCAGGTGCACGGTGTTTCCTCCGACACGTTGGTGCGGCTTGCTTCCGGGTTGGATGAGCGCTGTGTTAAGAAGCAGTGCAGCTTGGTTGGGTTGTGTATCGGAGGACCTTCATTTCTCCCGAGCCCGTACAGGAGTTGTAGCGATGAGACAAGATAGTAGCTACTAACAATTGGATACAACAAAATTAGGGGGTAAAAATAAAAATAAATTAAGAAATATATATTATCTTTTTATTATTATAATATTTGTTTTATTAATCCGAGGGCCTTCAAAAGGCATGTCACACAGTTACCCATCCCACACAGTAGACCTACTGTATACATTCTGTGAATTTACCTGACTGAGCCCACCTGTTCGTCGGTAAGGAAGTGATGGGATCTAAAGACACAGAAAAATACCAAACTCCCCATGAGAAGATGCAAATACACACAAACAAAGTAGAAACAAAGTAAAGACCATATAGACTAACCAACTCGCCTGTCTCCGCGGCTAGCTCGATGCTAAAGTCAGACAATATAGACAAACCAACTCACCTGTCTTCATGGCTAGCTCGATACTAAAGTCAGACAATATAGACAAACCAACTCACCTGTCTCCGCGGCTAGCTCGATGCTAAAGTCAGACAATAGACAAACCAGCTCGCCTGTCTTCACGGCTAGCTCGATGCTAAAGTCAGACAATATAGACAAACCAACTCACCTGTCTTCACGGCTAGCTCGATGCTAAAGTCAGACAATATAGACAAACCAACTCACCTGTCTTCACGGCTAGCTCGATGCTAAAGTCAGACAAACCAACTCACCTGTCTTCACGGCTAGCTCGATGCTAAAGTCAGACAATATAGACAAACCAACTCACCTGTCTTCACGGCTAGCTCGACGCTAAAGTCAGACAATATTGACAAACCAACTCACCTGTCTTCACGGCTAGCTCGATGCTAAAGTCAGACAATATAGACAAACCAACTCACCCGTCTTCACGGCTAGCTCGATGCTAAAGTCAGACAATATAGACAAACCAACTCACCTGTCTTCACGGCTAGCTCGATGCTAAAGTCAGACAAACCAACTCACCTGTCTTCACGGCTAGCTCGATGATAAAGTCAGACAATATAGACAAACCAACTCACCTGTCTTCACGGCTAGCTCGATGCTAAAGTCAGACAATACAGACAAACCAACTCACCTGTCTTCGTGGCTAGCTCGATGCTAAAGTCAGACAATATAGACAAACCAACTCACCCGTCTTCACGGCTAGCTCGATGCTAAAGTCAGACAATATAGACAAACCAACTCACCCATCTTCACGGCTAGCTCGATGCTAAAGTCAGACAATATAGACAAACCAACTCACCCGTCTTCACGGCTAGCTCGATGCTAAAGTCAGACAATATAGACAAACCAACTCACCTGTCTTCACGGCTAGCTCGATGCTAAAGTCAGACAAACCAACTCACCTGTCTTCACGGCTAGCTCGATGCTAAAGTCAGACAATATAGACAAACCAACTCACCCGTCTTCACGGCTAGCTCGATGCTAAAGTCAGACAATATAGACAAACCAACTCACCTGTCTTCACGGCTAGCTCGATGCTAAAGTCAGACAAACCAACTCACCTGTCTTCACGGCTAGCTCGATGCTAAAGTCAGACAATATAGACAAACCAACTCACCTGTCTTCATGGCTAGCTCGATGCTAAAGTCAGACAATATAGACAAACCAACTCACCCGTCTTCACGGCTAGCTCGATGCTAAAGTCAGACAATATAGACAAACCAACTCACCCGTCTTCACGGCTAGCTCGATGCTAAAGTCAGACAATATAGACAAACCAACTCACCTGTCTTCATGGCTAGCTCGATACTAAAGTCAGACAATATAGACAAACCAACTCACCTGTCTCCGCGGCTAGCTCGATGCTAAAGTCAGACAATAGACAAACCAGCTCGCCTGTCTTCACGGCTAGCTCGATGCTAAAGTCAGACAATATAGACAAACCAACTCACCTGTCTTCATGGCTAGCTCGATGCTAAAGTCAGACAATATAGACAAACCAACTCACCTGTCTTCACGGCTAGCTCGATGCTAAAGTCAGACAAACCAACTCACCTGTCTTCACGGCTAGCTCGATGCTAAAGTCAGACAATATAGACAAACCAACTCACCTGTCTTCACGGCTAGCTCGACGCTAAAGTCAGACAATATTGACAAACCAACTCACCTGTCTTCACGGCTAGCTCGATGCTAAAGTCAGACAATATAGACAAACCAACTCACCCGTCTTCACGGCTAGCTTGATGCTAAAGTCAGACAATATAGACAAACCAACTCATCCGTCTTCACGGCTAGCTCGATGCTAAAGTCAGACAATATAGACAAACCAACTCACCTGTCTTCACGGCTAGCTCGATGCTAAAGTCAGACAAACCAACTCACCTGTCTTCACGGCTAGCTCGATGCTAAAGTCAGACAATACAGACAAACCAACTCACCTGTCTTCATGGCTAGCTCGATGCTAAAGTCAGACAATATAGACAAACCAACTCACCCGTCTTCACGGCTAGCTCGATGCTAAAGTCAGACAATATAGACAAACCAACTCACCTGTCTTCACGGCTAGCTCGATGCTAAAGTCAGACAATACAGACAAACCAACTCACCTGTCTTCATGGCTAGCTCGATGCTAAAGTCAGACAATATAGACAAACCAACTCACCCGTCTTCCAGGCTAGCTCGATGCTAAAGTCAGACAATATAGACAAACCAACTCACCCATCTTCACGGCTAGCTCGATGCTAAAGTCAGACAATATAGACAAACCAACTCACCCGTCTTCACGGCTAGCTCGATGCTAAAGTCAGACAATATAGACAAACCAACTCACCTGTCTTCACGGCTAGCTCGATGCTAAAGTCAGACAAACCAACTCACCTGTCTTCACGGCTAGCTCGATGCTAAAGTCAGACAATATAGACAAACCAACTCACCTGTCTTCACGGCTAGCTCGATGCTAAAGTCAGACAATATAGACAAACCAACTCACCTGTCTTCACGGCTAGCTCGATGCTAAAGTCAGACAATATTGACAAACCAACTCACCTGTCTTCACGGCTAGCTCGATGCTAAAGTCAGACAATATAGACAAACCAACTCACCCGTCTTCACGGCTAGCTCGATGCTAAAGTCAGACAATATAGACAAACCAACTCACCCGTCTTCACGGCTAGCTCGATGCTAAAGTCAGACAATATAGACAAACCAACTCACCTGTCTTCACGGCTAGCTCGATGCTAAAGTCAGACAATATAGACAAACCAACTCACCTGTCTTCACGGCTAGCTCGATGCTAAAGTCAGACAAACCAACTCACCTGTCTTCACGGCTAGCTCGATGCTAAAGTCAGACAATATAGACAAACCAACTCACCTGTCTTCACGGCTAGCTCGACGCTAAAGTCAGACAATATTGACAAACCAACTCACCTGTCTTCACGGCTAGCTCGATGCTAAAGTCAGACAATATAGACAAACCAACTCACCCGTCTTCACGGCTAGCTCGATGCTAAAGTCAGACAATATAGACAAACCAACTCATCCGTCTTCACGGCTAGCTCGATGCTAAAGTCAGACAATATAGACAAACCAACTTACCTGTCTTCACGGCTAGCTCGATGCTAAAGTCAGACAAACCAACTCACCTGTCTTCACGGCTAGCTCGATGATAAAGTCAGACAATATAGACAAACCAACTCACCTGTCTTCATGGCTAGCTCGATGCTAAAGTCAGACAATATAGACAAACCAACTCACCCGTCTTCACGGCTAGCTCGATGCTAAAGTCAGACAATATAGACAAACCAACTCACCTGTCTTCACGGCTAGCTCGATGCTAAAGTCAGACAATACAGACAAACCAACTCACCTGTCTTCATGGCTAGCTCGATGCTAAAGTCAGACAATATAGACAAACCAACTCACCCGTCTTCACGGCTAGCTCGATGCTAAAGTCAGACAATATAGACAAACCAACTCACCCATCTTCACGGCTAGCTCGATGCTAAAGTCAGACAATATAGACAAACCAACTCACCCGTCTTCACGGCTAGCTCGATGCTAAAGTCAGACAATATAGACAAACCAACTCACCTGTCTTCACGGCTAGCTCGATGCTAAAGTCAGACAAACCAACTCACCTGTCTTCACGGCTAGCTCGATGCTAAAGTCAGACAATATAGACAAACCAACTCACCTGTCTTCACGGCTAGCTCGATGCTAAAGTCAGACAATATAGACAAACCAACTCACCTGTCTTCACGGCTAGCTCGATGCTAAAGTCAGACAATATTGACAAACCAACTCACCTGTCTTCACGGCTAGCTCGATGCTAAAGTCAGACAATATAGACAAACCAACTCACCCATCTTCACGGCTAGCTCGATGCTAAAGTCAGACAATATAGACAAACCAACTCACCTGTCTTCACGGCTAGCTCGATGCTAAAGTCAGACAATATAGACAAACCAACTCACCCGTCTTCACGGCTAGCTCGATGCTAAAGTCAGACAATATAGACAAACCAACTCACCTGTCTTCACGGCTAGCTCGATGCTAAAGTCAGACAAACCAACTCACCTGTCTTCACGGCTAGCTCGATGCTAAAGTCAGACAATATAGACAAACCAACTCACCTGTCTTCACGGCTAGCTCGATGCTAAAGTCAGACAATATAGACAAACCAACTCACCTGTCTTCACGGCTAGCTCGACGCTAAAGTCAGACAATATTGACAAACCAACTCACCTGTCTTCACGGCTAGCTCGATGCTAAAGTCAGACAATATAGACAAACCAACTCACCTGTCTTCACGGCTAGCTCAATGCTAAAGTCAGACAATATAGACAAACCAACTCACCCGTCTTCGCGGCTAGCTCAATGCTAAAGTCAGACAATATAGACAAACCAACTCACCTGTCTTCACGGCTAGCTCGTTGCTAAAGTCAGACAATACAGACAAACCAACTCACCCGTCTTCGCGGCTAGCTCGATGCTAAAGTCAGACAAACCAACTCACCTGTCTTCGCGGCTAGCTCGATGCTAAAGTCAGACAATATAGACAAACCAACTCACCTGTCTCCGCGGCTAGCTCGATGCTAAAGTCAGACAATATTGACAAACCAACTCACCTGTCTCCGCGGCTAGCTCGATGCTAAAGTCAGACAATATAGACAAACCAACTCACCTGTCTTCATGGCCAGCTCGATGCTAAAGTCCGTGAACTCGTGTCTCTTGCTAACGGAGCAGACGTGAGATCCGAAGTCTTGCGTTCTGACCTCTGTGATGCTCAGAGTGATCTTCCTAGGCGTGTAGTCCAATGAGTAGCCCTGCGTGCAGTTCTGGAAGGCCTTAACATAACATATAATATAACAATATATGCAATTTAGCAAACGCTTTTATCCAGAGCAAATTACAGTAAGGCATGCATACATTTATTTTTTCTCATAAGGGTGGTCCCAGCGGGAATCGTACTCACGACCCTCGGCGTTACAAACGCCCATGCTCTATCAAAACTGGTTTCACCAACAATGGACATTTTGTCTTTGGCGCTCTGGCTTACAGGGTAAAAACCACAACAGATAAAACCTACACACAGCATTCCACACCTTGTGTTTGATGTAGTGACAGAGGAGCGTGTTGCTCGGGCCTCTCCACTGGACAGACAGCTGTGGGATGTCCTGGTGGTCTTCATAGCTGTAGTCACATGGAAACTGTACTGTGTCCCCCGGCTGAGACAGGACTTTAACTGCACTGCCTAGGGGTTAGAGTCACATACAGACCGTTAACAAGTGCTCACTTTACACTTTACACTTTACACTTTACACTTTACCCTTTACCCTTTACACTTTACACTTTACCCTTTACACTTTACACTTTACACTTTACCCTTTACACTTTACACTTTACACTTTACCCTTTACCCTTTACCCTTTACACTTTACACTTTACCCTTTACACTTTACACTTTACACTTTACACTTTACACTTTACCAAAGCTTACTTGGTATTTAATCAGAAATGTCATGTTGAAAAAGGTTGTTACTTAATATTTACACATTTATACATAGTAGTTATACACTTTTGTAATTGAGGTATTACCAATTCTATTAAATTCTATTCCTATCCTGATCTAGATTTTCGGTAGGAGACTTACCTCTGACAACCAGCTGTGACATCACCAGTCCAAGAGACAGTGTTGCCATCTTTCTAACAATATCGGTCAACAGTTTGCCCCACATTGGTCTGGCAGGTGACTGTCTACAGGTTATTATAACTATACCCCCATCATATCTCTGATCGGCACCAGAGATACCTCACACTGCAGAAGAGGAGTCCGTCTGCTAAATTAAATATCACTTTTGTTTTTTAAATGACTTGTCCTGACTTGACCGTTGGCGTTGTGTACTAAATCCATAGTTACCATTGCAGGAAGGTACCTAAAGTTTGGGATCATGTAATTCAATCACACCTGCAATGCAGATATAACATCTTGCGGGCCACCCCTACAGACATAGGTATTGTTAATAGCATTTAATTGAGTGGGACAGTGGAAGCTGATAAGAAAGCTTCTTTGTGTTAAAAGTAAAACCAACGCAGTTCAGCCTTCATCATGGGCTTTACAGAAAAAATTATGAGGATTTTATACATTTAACAATGACATCCTCAGGAACCAATCACATCAGCAGGGGTGGGCTCAGGAACCAATCACATCAGCAGGGGTGGGCTCAGGAACCAATCACATCAGCAGGGGTGGGCTCAGGAACCAATCACATCAGCAGGGGTGGGCTCAGGAACCAATCACATCAGCAGGGGTATCAGCAGGGGTGGGCTCAGGAACCAATCACATCAGCAGGGGTGAGCTCAGGAACCAATCACATCAGCAGGGGTGGGCTCAGGAACCAATCACATCAGCAGGGGTGGGCTCAGGAACCAATCACATCAGCAGGGGTGGGCTCAGGAACCAATCACAACGGCCACACGTCGTTCCCTTACGCCCATTAACTTAAGGGGGCTGAATAATTTTGCACGCCCAATTTTTCAGTTTTTGATTTGTTAATAAAGTTTGAAATATCCAATAAATGTCGTTCCACTTCATGATTGTGTCCCACTTGTTGTTGATTCTTCACAAAAAAATACAGTTTTATATCTTTATGTTTGAAGCCTGAAATGTGGCAAAAGGTTGCAAAGTTCAAGGGGGCCGAATACTTTCGCAAGGCACTGTATGTTAATAATATATGTTAATAATATATGTTGCATAACTCATCTCATATGTATACTATTCTACTGTATCTTAGTCTGTGCCACTCTGACGTTGCTCATCCAAATATTTAGATATTCTTAATTCCCTTCCTTTACTTTAGATTTGTTTGTATTGTTGTGAAATGGTTAGATATTACTGTACTGTCGGAGCTAGAATCACAAGCATTTCGCTACACCCACAATAACATCTGCTAAACACGTGTATGTGACCAATAAAATTTGATTTTATTTGATTTAGGTGGAATTGTGGTCTACCTCACTTCTACCGACGCGTTTCCTGCACCACTTCATTTCCTGCACCACTTCTACCGACGCGTTTCCTGCACCACTTCTACCGCAGCGTTTCCTGCACCACTTCATTTCCTGCACCACTTCTACCGACGCGTTTCCTGCACCACATCTACTGACGCGTTTCCTGCACCACTTCGTTTCCTGCGCCACTTCTACTGACGCGTTTCCTGCACCACTTCGTTCCCTGCACCACTTCGTTCCCTGCACCACTTCGTTTCCTGCACCACTTCGTTTCCTGCACCACTTCTACCGACGCATTTCCTGCACCACTTCTACCGATGCGTTTCCTGCACCACTTCATTTCCTGCACCACTTCTACCGCAGCGTTTCCTGCACCACTTCGTTTCCTGCACCACTTCGTTTCCTGCACCACTTCGTTTCCTGCACCACTTCTACTGACGCGTTTCCTGCACCACTTCTACCGGCGCGTTTCCTGCACCACTTCTACCGACACGTTTCCTGCACCACTTCGTTTCCTGCACCACTTCTACCGACACGTTTCCTGCACCACTTCTACCGCAGCGTTTCCTGCACCACTTCGTTTTCTGCACCACTTCTACTGACGCGTTTCCTGCACCACTTCGTTCCCTGCACCACTTCGTTCCCTGCACCACTTCGTTTCCTGCACCACTTCATTTCCTGCACCACTTTGTTTCCTGCACCACTTATACCGACGCATTTCCTGCACCACTTCTACCGACGCATTTCCTGCACCACTTCTACCGCAGCGTTTCCTGCACCACTTCATTTCCTGCACCACTTCTACCGCAGCGTTTCCTGCACCACTTCATTTCCTGCACCACTTCGTTTCCTGCACCACTTCGTTTCCTGCACCACTTCTACCGACGCGTTTCCTGCACCACTTCTACCGGCGCGTTTCCTGCACCACTTCTACCGAACGAAGGGGAACGAAGCCATACGTTCTGGGAACGAAGCCATACGTTTCCTGACTGATAAAACTGAAGTGAAAGTGTAGCCTGTTCTGGTTGCAGGGAGGTTCTCAGAACGTTTTACTATTGTTCCAGGGAGGTTCTGAGAACATTTTACTATGGTTCCCCAAAAGTTTTCCCGGGAGGTTTTATTAACGTTCTGAGAACTGAGATTAAGAGAGGTTATTTTGAGTTTTTTTTTTAATCACTGCCTTAAAACTTTCAATAAGGTTAACTGTTCTGAACTCCCAGCACAGATAGGACACATGGAAATTAACTTCCTTAGGCATCAATCATGCAGACACATGTATTTTTATTGTGGCACGGTGTCAGTGAGATTCGAACCTACGATATTCTGTTGCTATCCATTGAATCAGTCCGCTGCGCCACCAGGACAGAGCTAGAACCACGTGTTTTATTAACTCATACAAACAGACCCCGCTGCAAAGGAAACAAACGCGTATTACAGGGGCAATCAGCAGTTGATACATCCATTGATCCTTGAAGAATATAACGTATAAATGCCTCATGAGTTTAGTTAAACTGTCGTACCTCATTAGAACCCCAAATAGAATATTGTTTTACTCCAATGTTTGTAAACAAAGTAAATGTAAACAAATACAGGCTAAAACATCGTTAACTATCATTTTTTTTGATATCATGGATGGTCAGTCCTTGCATCCATAGCTCTGTCTATGAATGTGATAATTTCAGCAAGGTTTTACCTGTGGTCGTGGGGCTGGAGGGAACTGGAATGGAGTTTAAATAAACATCTGCATTTTGAATGTCTTTATTCTGGTTATTTAATTTTTTAAATGTATTTTACCCCCTTTTTCTCCCCAATTTATTGGTATCCAATTGTAGTTAGTAATTACTATCTTGTCTCATCGCTACAACTCCCGTACGGGCTCGGGAGAGACGAAGGTCGAAAGTCATGCGTCCTCCGAAACACAACCCAACCAAGCCGCACTGCTTCTTAACACAGCGCGCATCCAACCCGGAAGCCAGCCGCACCAATGTGTCGGAGGAAACACCGTGTACCTGGCGACCTTGGTTAGCGCGCACTGCGCCCGGCCCGCCACAGGAGTCGCTGGTGCGCGATGAGACAAGGATATCCCTACCGGCCAAGCCCTCCCTAACCCGGAAGACGCTAGGCCTTGTGCGCAATTGTGCGTTGCCCCACGGATCGTGGGTTTCTTCGTAATAAAGAGCAGTGATCCTATCTAGAGTAGTGATCCTATCTAGAGTAGTGATCCTATCTAGAGCAGTGATCCTATCTAGAGCAGTGATCCTATCTAGAGCAGTGATCCTATCTAGAGCAGTGATCCTATCTAGAGCAGTGATCCAATCTAGAGCAGTGATCCTATCTAGAGCAGTGATCCTATCTAGAGCAGTGATCCAATCTAGAGCAGTGTTCATATCTAGAGCAGTGTGTGGGTTTCTTCTTAATAAAGAGCAGTGATCCTATCTAGAGCAGTGATCCTATCTAGAGCAGTGATCCTATCTAGAGCAGTGATCCTATCTAGAGCAGTGTTGGGGATTCTTCTTAATTAAGAGCAGTGATCCTATCTAGAGCAGTGATCCTATCTAGAGCAGTGTGTGGGTTTCTTCTTAATAAAGAGCAGTGATCCTATCTAGAGCAGTGTTCTTATCTAGATCAGTGTGAGGGTTTCTCCTTAATAAAGAGCAGGGATCCTATCTAGAGCAGTGTGGGGGTTTCTTCCTAATAAAGAGCAGTCCCTGGTCATCCCTACTGCCTCTGATCTGGAGGACTCACTAAACAGAGAACATCCCTGGTCATTCCTACTGCCTCTGATCTGGTGGACTCACTAAACAGAGAACATCCCTGGTCATCCCTACTGCCTCTGATCTGGAGGACTCACTAAACAGAGAACATCCCTGCTCATTCCTACTGCCTCTGATCTGGAGGACTCACTAAACAGAGAACATCCCTGGTCATCCCTACTGCCTCTGATCTGGAGGACTCACTAAACAGAGAACATCCCTGGTCATCCCTACTGCCTCTGATCTGGAGGACTCACTAAACAGAGAACCTCCCTGGTCATCCCTACTGCCTCTGATCTGGAGGACTCACTAAACAGAGAACATCCCTGGTCATTCCTACAGCCTCTGATCTGGTGGACTCACTAAACAGAGAACATCCCTGGTCATCCCTACTGCCTCTGATCTGGAGGACTCACTAAACAGAGAACATCCCTGGTCATCCCTACTGCCTCTGATCTGGTGGACTCACTAAACAGAGAACATCTCTGATCTCCCCTGGCTATCTGTAAATGATGTCTGAGTATTGGAGTGTTCCCCTGGCTATCTGTAAATGATGTCTGAGTGTTGGAGTGTTCCCCTGGCTGTCTGTAAATGATAAATTATGTCTGAGTATTGGAGTGTGGCCCTGGCTATCTGTAAATGATGTCTGGGTGTTGGAGTGTGCCACTGGCTATCTGTAAATGATGTCTGGGTGTTGGGGTGTTCCCCTGGCTATCTGTAAATGATGTCTGAGTGTTGGCGTGTGCCCCTGGCTATCTGTAAATGATGTCTGAGTGTTGGCGTGTGCCCCTGGCTATCTGTAAATGATGTCTGGGTGTTGGCGTGTGCCCCTGGCTATCTGTAAATGATGTCTGAGTGGTGGAGCGTGCCCCTGGCTATCTGTAAATGATGTCTGAGTGTTGGAGCGTGCCCCTGACTATCTGTAAATGATGTCTGAGTGTTGGCGTGTGCCCCTGGCTATCTGTAAATGATGTCTGAGTGTTGGAGTGTGCCCCTGGCTATCTGTAAATGATGTCTGAGTGTTGGAGTGTGCCCCTGGCTATCTGTAAATGATGTCTGAGTGTTGGAGTGTGCCCCTTGCTATCTGTAAATGATGTCTGAGTGTTGGAGTGTGCCCCTGGCTATCTGTAAATGATGTCTGAGTGTTGGCGTGTGCCCCTGGCTATCTGTAAATGATGTCTGAGTGTTCCCCTGGCTATCTGTAAATGATGTCTGAGTGTTGGCGTGTGCACCTGGCTATCTGTAAATGATGTCTGAGTGTTGGAGTGTTCCCCTGGCTATCTGTAAATGATGTCTGAGTGTTCCCCTGGCTATATGTAAATGATGTCTCAGTGTTGGCGTGTGCCCCTGGCTATCTGTAAATGATGTCTGAGTGTTGGCGTGTGCCCCTGGCTATCTGTAAATGATGTCTGGGTGTTGGCGTGTGCCCCTGGCTATCTGTAAATGATGTCTGAGTGGTGGAGCGTGCCCCTGGCTATCTGTAAATGATGTCTGAGTGTTGGAGTGTGCCCCTGGCTATCTGTAAATGATGTCTGAGTGTTGGAGTGTGCCCCTGGCTATCTGTAAATGATGTCTGAGTGTTGGCGTGTGCCCCTGGCTATCTGTAAATGATGTCTGAGTGTTCCCCTGGCTATATGTAAATGATGTCTCAGTGTTGGAGTGTGCCCCTGGCTATCTGTAAATGATGTCTCAGTGTTGGAGTGTGCCCCTGGCTATCTGTAAATGATGTCTGAGTGTTGGCGTGTGCCCCTGGCTATCTGTAAATGATGTCTGAGTGTTGGCGTGTGTCCCTGGCTATCTGTAAATGATGTCTGAGTGTTGGAGTGTTCCCCTGGCTATCTGTAAATGATGTCTGAGTGTTGGAGTGTGCCCCTGGCTATCTGTAAATGATGTCTGAGTGTTGGAGTGTTCCCCTGGCTATCTGTAAATGATGTCTGAGTGTTGGAGTGTTCCCCTGGCTATCTGTAAATGATGTCTGAGTGTTGGAGTGTTCCCCTGGCTATCTGTAAATGATGTCTGAGTGTTGGAGTGTGCCCCTGGCTATCTGTAAATGATGTCTGAGTGTTGGAGTGTTCCCCTGGCTATCTGTAAATGATGTCTGAGTGTTGGCGTGTTCCCCTGGCTATCTGTAAATGATGTCTGAGTGTTGGAGTGTTCCCCTGGCTATCTGTAAATGATGTCTGAGTATTGGAGTGTTCTCCTGGCTATCTGTAAATGATGTCTGAGTATTGGAGTGTTCTCCTGGCTATCTGTAAATGATGTCTGAGTGTCACAGGATCCCTTTTAATATCAGGGACACGTACACCCCCTCTCTGAAGAACACGGACCGTCACTTCACAGGATCCATTTTAATATCAGGGACACGTACCCCCCCTCTCTGAAGAACAGAGGATCACAGGATCCATTTTAATATCAGGGACACGTACACCCCCTCTCTGAAGAACACTTCACAGGATCCATTTTAATATCAGGGACACGTACACCCCCTCTCTGAAGAACACGGACCGTCACTTCACAGGATCCATTTTAATATCAGGGACACGTACAGATACTTCAGGTTGTAAGTCTAACACACAACACAGTAGTTAACAGGAATTCACATCAGGCAAAACGCACCAATCAATGACCAGTGTTGGAACGAACATATTACTAAATAATGACAAGGTTATATCAACACACACACACACACACACACACACACACACACACACACACACACACACACACACACACACACACACACACACACACACACACACACACACACACTGACCCCAGATCTGTTGTCTCCTTCTATAGCCTGACCCCAGATATGTTGTCTCCTTCTATAGCCTGACCCCAGATCTGTTTTCAGTGTGACAAGGAGTTGGCATAATAGCACAAACAGACTGGCACTCAGGCTAGGGTCAGTGTGACAGGGAGTTGGCATGATAACACAAACAGACTGGCACTCAGGCTAGGGTCAGTGTGACAGGGAGTTGGCATGATAGCACAAACAGACTGGCACTCAGGCTAGGGTCATCAGTGTGACAGGGAGTTGGCATGACAACACAAACAGACTGGTACTCAGGCTAGGGTCATCAGTGTGACAGGGAGTTGGCATGATAACACAAACAGACTGGTACTCAGGCTAGGGTCATCAGTGTGACAGGGAGTTGGCGTGATAACACAAACAGAGCGGCACTCAGGCTAGGGTCATCAGTGTGACAGGGAGTTGGCGTGATAACACAAACTTCATGCTGTTTGTCTATAACAGGATTGGGCTCAATTCCATTTCAAATCAGTCGATTCAGGAAGTACAACTGAAATTCCAATTCTCCTTTTTTTTCAACTTTTTAATGTGTAACATTGGAATGTGCATTTCGGCTTTACCTCCTGATTTGAAATAGAATTGCCCCCCCCCCAGCCCTGGTCTACAATGTCCTGGCCTGAACAGCACCTCTGAGGTCCAGCTGTGAAGTACAAGTCACTGTTCTCCTATCATCAAACCTGAAACATAAACATACAAATACTGTACATCTGATTTATAATCTACAGTCTCTATTCTCCTAACATCTGAATTATAATCTACAGGTGGATATCTTTAGTCTCTATTCTCCTAACATCTGAATTATAATCTACAGTCTCTATTCTCCTAACATCTGAATTATAATCTACAGGCTTTATTCTCTTAACATCTGATTTATAATCTACAGGCTCTATTCTCCTAACATCTGAATTATAATCTACAGGTGGTTATCTTTAGTCTCTATTCTCCTAACATCTGATGTATAATCTACAGGTGGTTATCTTTAGTCTCTATTCTCTGAACATCTGATGTATAATCTACAGGTGGTTATCTTTAGTCTCTATTCTCTGAACATCTGATGTATAATCTACAGGTGGTTATCTTTAGTCTCTATTCTCTGAACATCTGATGTATAATCTACAGGTGGTTATCTTTAGTCTCTATTCTCTGAACATCTGATGTATAATCTACAGGTGGTTATCTTTAGTCTCTATTCTCTGAACATCTGATGTATAATCTACAGGTGGATATCTTTAGTTTCTATTCTCCGAACATCTGATTTATAATCTACAGTCTCTATTCTCCGAACATCTGATGTATAATCTACAGTCTCTATTCTCTGAACATCTGATGTATAATCTACAGGTGGATATCTTTAGTTTCTATTCTCTTAACATCTGATGTATAATCTACAGTCTCTATTCTCTGAACATCTGATGTATAATCTACAGGTGGTTATCTTTAGTCTCTATTCTCTGAACATCTGATGTATAATCTACAGGTGGTTATCTTTAGTCTCTATTCTCTGAACATCTGATGTATAATCTACAGGTGGATATCTTTAGTTTCTATTCTCCGAACATCTGAATGAATAATCTACAGGTGGTTCTCTTCAGGCTCTCTTCTCCTTCATCAGTCTGTGTCCCTCTGTTGAGCGTCTTCCTGGAGTTGTGTGTGTTGTCATGGTTACTGGTCGATTCCTCTGAACAGACACATGGCAAACACCATGGCAAACAGCTGCGAGAACAAGGGAGACAGTTTAGGAAGGGTTAGGAGGATCACTGCAATGTATTGTCACTATTGGCTAACATTGTAGCTAGATTATTTACTGCTGAACTCAAACAAAAAGTTAGAGGGATTGAATCCACAGTATAGCAAGGAAAGAAGGCCAATACTGTATCTTCTATAGCAAGACTGCTCAACCCTCTTCCTGGAGATCTACTGTCCTGTAGGTTTGCACTCCAACCCTCTTCCAGGAAGAGGGTTGGACTGAAACCCCTCCAGGACAGTAGATCTCCAGGAAGAGGGTTGGACTGAAAACCTACAGGACAGTAGATCTCCAGGAAGAGGGTTGGACTGAAAACCCCCCAGGACAGTAGATCTCCAGGAAGAGGGTTGGACTGAAAACCTACAGGACAGTAGATCTCCAGGAAGAGGGTTGGGCAGCCCTGGTCTATAGTAACATTGATTGTTAGGTCATTCCACTTCTGCCCACTAGATGGACTCATTCCACACATCTTGCAGTAAATGTACGTTCCACACTTCTTGCAGTAAAGGTACAGCACATTGTGGACATCACTAGTGGGTCTTATTGTTGGGAAATGCCTGGCAATCTAACTCACAATAATCCTGGAGAGAAAAAAAAACTAAACGACTAAAGATGGACCTGCTCTACAAGAACAGGAGAAACCCTTGAGAACGTACTTCAATCGTCAGGACAACAATGGCCAGAGCTCCTGCCATGTAGATATACGTCTCAAAATATTCCACCACCGCTGAGTAACAACCCTGGAGAGAAAGAGAGAGAGAGAGAGAGAGAGAGAGAGAGAGAGAGAGAGAGAGAGAGAGAGAGACAGAGAGAGAGGGAGAGAGAGAGAGAGAGAGAGAGAGAGAGAGAGAGAGAGAGAGAGAGAGAGAGAGAGAGAGGGAGGGAGGGAGAGGGAGAGGAGACAGAGAGAGAGAGAGAGGGGGGAGACAGAGACGGAGAGACAGAGACGGAGAGAGAGACAGAGAGAGACAGAGAGAGAGAGACAGAGAGAGACAGAGAGAGACAGGGAGAGACAGAGAGAGACAGAGAGAGAGAGAGAGAGACAGGGAGAGACAGAGAGAGACAGAGAGAGACAGGGAGAGACAGAGAGAGACAGGGAGAGACAGGGAGAGACAGGGAGGAGACAGGGAGAGAGACAGAGAGAGACAGAGAGAGAGAGAGAGAGAGACAGAGAGAGACATGGAGAGACAGAGAGAGACAGGGAGAGACAGGGAGAGACAGAGAGAGACAGGGAGAGACAGAGAGAGACAGAGAGAGACAGAGAGAGACAGAGAGAGACAGGGAGAGACAGGGAGAGACAGGGAGAGACAGGGAGAGACAGGGAGAGACAGGGAGAGAGACAGAGAGAGACAGAGAGAGACAGAGAGAGACAGGGAGAGACAGAGAGAGACAGAGAGAGACAGAGAGAGACAGAGAGAGACAGAGAGAGACAGGGAGAGACAGAGAGAGACAGGGAGAGACAGGGAGAGACAGAGAGAGACAGAGAGAGACAGAGAGAGACAGGGAGAGACAGAGAGAGACAGGGAGAGACAGGGAGAGACAGAGAGAGACAGAGAGAGACAGGGAGAGACAGAGAGAGACAGAGAGAGACAGGGAGAGACAGGGAGAGACAGGGAGAGACAGGGAGAGACAGGGAGAGAGACAGAGAGAGACAGGGAGAGACAGAGAGAGACAGAGAGAGACAGGGAGAGACAGAGAGAGACAGAGAGAGACAGAGAGAGACAGGGAGAGACAGAGAGAGACAGAGAGAGACAGGGAGAGACAGAGAGAGACAGGGAGAGACAGGGAGAGACAGAGAGAGACAGAGAGTCACATTTCATGTTAACCACATTGGAAAACTAACACTTCTGAGGCATTGTAAACATAACATAACATCACATGACAGACAGACAGACAGACGACACACGCAGACAGACAGACAGACAGAGAGAGACAGACAGACAGACAGACAGACAGACAGACACGCAGACAGACAGACAGACAGAGAGAGAGAAGACAGACAGACAGACAGACAGACAGACAGACAGACAGACAGACAGACAGACAGACAGACAGACAGACAGACAGACAGACAGACAGAAGGACAGACAGACAGACAGAAGGACAGACAGACAGACGCAGACAGGCAGACAGACACGCAGACAGAAGGACAGTAGGACACGCAGACAGACAGACAGACACACAGACAGACACGTAGACAGACAGACAGACAGACAGACAGACAGACAGACAGACAGACAGACAGACAGACAGACAGACAGACAGACAGACAGAAGGACAGACAGACAGACCGACAGACAGACGCAGACAGACAGACAGAAGGACAGACAGACACGCAGACAGACAGACAGACACGCAGACAGACAGACAGACAGACACGCAGACAGACAGACAGACAGACAGACAGACAGACAGACAGACAGACAGACACACAGACAGACAGACACGCAGACAGACAGACAGACAGCCAGACAGAAGGATAGACATACAGACAGACAGACAGACAGACACGCAGACACGCAGACAGACAGACAGACAGACGGACAGAAGGACAGACAGACAGACAGACAGGTTTCTTGTTACCTTGTTGTAGCGGAGCTCCATGCTTCCCCTCAGACACTCGTCCCTGCTGAGGTCATCCACCGTGTTGCCCTGGCAACACACCCCAGGAACCATCTTGTCTGGACTGAGGAGCCTGAACAGGCTCTCCTCAAAGTCATCCGGGCTGTTCACCCCACAGCAGTCAAACTATACAGAGATAGAGACATGGTAGATTAGTACTGTATAGTGATGTTCTATACAGACAGAGAGACATGGTAGATTAGTACTGTATAGTGATGTTCTATACAGACAGAGAGACATGGTAGATTAGGACTGTATAGTGATGTTTTATACAGACAGAGAGACATGGTAGATTAGTACTGTATAGTGATGTTTTATACAGACAGGGATGGTAGATTAGTACTGTATAGTGATGTTCTATACAGACAGAGAGACATGGTAGATTAGTACTGTATACAGACAGAGAGACATGGTAGATTAGTACTGTATAGTGATGTTCTATACAGACAGAGAGACATGGTAGATTAGTACTGTATAGTGATGTTCTATACAGACAGAGAGACATGGTAGATTAGTACTGTATAGGGATGTTCTATACAGACAGAGAGACATGGTAGATTAGTACTGTATAGTGATGTTCTATACAGACAGAGAGACATGGTAGATTAGTACTGTATAGGGATGTTCTATACAGACAGAGAGACATGGTAGATTAGTACTGTATAGTGATGTTCTATACAGACAGAGAGACATGGTAGATTAGTACTGTATAGTGATGTTCTATACAGACAGAGAGACATGGTAGATTAGTACTGTATAGTGATGTTCTATACAGACAGAGAGACATGGTAGATTAGTACTGTATAGTGATGTTTTATACAGACAGAGAGACATGGTAGATTAGTACTGTATACAGTACCAGACCCTGACCGGACCCTGACCCTGACCGGACCCTGACCGAACCCTGACCCTGACCGGACCCTGACCCTGACCGGACTCTGACCGGACCCTGACCGGACTCTGACCGGACCCTGACCGGACCCTGACCCTGACCGGACCCTGACCGGACCCTGACCCTGACCGGACTCTGACCGGACCCTGACCGGACCCTGACCGGACCCTGACCGGACTCTGACCCTGACCAGACCCTGACCGGACCCTGACCGGACTCTGACCCTGACCGGACCCTGACCCTGACCGGACTCTGACCGGACCCTGACCGGACCCTGACCCTGACCGGACCCTGACCGGACCCGGACCCTGACCGGACCCTGACCGGACCCTGACCGGACCCTGACCGGACTCTGACCGGACCCTGACCGGACTCTGACCCTGACCGGACTCTGACCCTGACCGGACTCTGACCGGACCCTGACCAGACCCTGACCGGACCCTGACCGGACTCTGACCCTGACCAGACCCTGACCAGACCCTGACCCTGACCCTGACCAGACCCTGACCAGACGCTGACCGGACCCTGACTGGACTCTTACGGTGGTCATGAGGGCGTTCCACGTGGAGGTGAAGACGTCGGTGTTGTTGTGTCCCTGGTAGTGTCTCTTCAGATCTCTGGTAAACTTCTCTCTGGTGAGCTGCACAATAAAGAGAATAGTGTCTTTAGGATTCTACCAAACAGTTTACGACGTCCTTTTAAAACCACGGCAATCTCTAACGGTCTCGATAACCTTTGGCCAGAATTCTAATTGAGAATCGTTACCAGGTGCTTTACGGTGAGTTCGTTTGCTTGGACAACCCCATTACCGTAGCAACGCCACGGTACTGTTTCCCTGTTGTAGCTGATTCCTCGAAGCAAAAAGTCTCCACGGCAGGCTTGTTTTGACAACCCCATTACCATAGCAACCCCTGTAAAAGGCATCCCTCACGGTCGTCGTATCTGGGACTGATGCCTGATAGTGTAAGTCTACCCTGTCCTAATACGGGCGTAACATCCTGATGAGGTTACCGGATTCCAATCAGAGAGAGAAACAGAGAAACACTCACATGCTCCCGGAATACGAAGGCCAAGATGGCTGCTGCTAACTCTGCCAGGAAGATGACCAGGATGAGCAGGAAGAACTGAGGAGAGGGAGAGAGAAGAGGGACAATCCGAATAGTGACTCCATTCACTAAACACTTTAGATTAAAAAAAATGTTTTTAAATGGCTGCTAACATATGGAACCTCATAAATAAAACTCAATATACAGACAGAGAGATCGAATCCCCCGAGCTGACAAGGTACAAATCTGTCGTTCTGCCCCCTGAACGAGGCAGTTAACCCACTGTTCCCCGGTAGGCCATCATTATAAAATAAGAATGTGTTCTTAACTGAAGGTAAAATTAAAAATAAATAAAAAATAAGTCAAAGATCTCGTTCGTTTCAGTGACCAATAATTAACACACCATCATTTAGTCCACTAGGTGGCACTATTTCTTATATCGCTTCACTACCTGAATAACCCCAGCGTTTTACAGCATCAAGGTACCAGCTGAGACATCTTATAGCCAATCATAATGATTAGTGTAGACGGGGTGAAGGTTCAGGAGGGAAATAGTTGTCACCTGATTGGTTTTCACGCAGTTTAGTTGTCACCTGATTGGTTTTCACACAGCTTAGTTGTCACCTGATTGGTTTTCACGCAGTTTAGTTGTCACCTGATTGGTTTTCACACAGTTTAGTTGTCACCTGATTGGTTTTCACACAGCTTAGTTGTCACCTGATTGGTTTTCACGCAGCTTAGTTGTCACCTGATTGGTTTTCACGCAGCTTAGTTGTCACCTGATTGGTTTTCACACAGCTTAGTTGTCACCTGATTGGTTTTCACACAGCTTAGTTGTCACCTGATTGGTTTTCACGCAGTTTAGTTGTCACCTGATTGGTTTTCACACAGCTTAGTTGTCACCTGATTGGTTTTCACACAGCTTAGTTGTCACCTGATTGGTTCACGCAGCTTAGTTGTCACCTGATTGGTTTTCACACAGCTTAGTTGTCACCTGATTGGTTTTCACGCAGCTTAGTTGTCACCTGATTGGTTTTCACACAGCTTAGTTGTCACCTGATTGGTTTTCACACAGCTTAGTTGTCACCTGATTGGTTCACGCAGCTTAGTTGTCACCTGATTGGTTTTCACACAGCTTAGTTGTCACCTGATTGGTTTTCATGCAGTTTATCAGCGATATCCAATTACCAGCACTGCTTTGTGTAATTCTACATGCTGACAAGCCAAGAGCGCTAAACCAAACATAATGTAGAGTAGATAACTAACCAAACATAATGTAGAGTAGATAACTAACCAAACAGAATGTAGAGTAGATAACTAACCAAACAGAATGTAGAGTAGATAACTAACCAAACATAATGTAGAGTAGATAACTAACCAAACATAATGTAGAGTAGATAACTAACCAAACATAACGTAGAGTAGATAACTAACCAAACATAACGTAGAGTAGATAACTAACCAAACATAACGTAGAGTAGATAACTAACCAAACATAATGTAGAGTAGATAACTAACCAAACATAACGTAGAGTAGATAACTAACCAAACAGAATGTAGAGTAGATAACTAACCAAACATAATGTAGAGTAGATAACTAACCAAACATAATGTAGAGTAGATAACTAACCAAACATAACGTAGAGTAGATAACTAACCAAACATAACGTAGAGTAGATAACTAACCAAACATAACGTAGAGTAGATAACTAACCAAACATAACGTAGAGTAGATAACTAACCAAACATAATGTAGAGTAGATAACTAACCAAACATAATGTAGAGTAGATAACTAACCAAACATAATGTAGAGTAGATAACTAACCAAACATAACGTAGAGTAGATAACTAACCAAACATAACGTAGAGTAGATAACTAACCAAACATAACGTAGAGTAGATAACTAACCAAACATAATGTAGAGTAGATAACTAACCAAACATAATGTAGAGTAGATAACTAACCAAACATAATGTAGAGTAGATAACTAACCAAACAGAATGTAGAGGGTTAGGGTTAGGGTTAGAGTAGATAACTAACCAAACAGAATGTAGAGTAGATAACTAACCAAACATAACGTAGAGTAGATAACTAACCAAACATAACGTAGAGTAGATAACTAACCAAACATAATGTAGAGTAGATAACTAACCAAACATAATGTAGAGTAGATAACTAACCAAACATAACGTAGAGTAGATAACTAACCAAACATAATGTAGAGTAGATAACTAAACAAACATAATGTAGAGTAGATAACTAACCAAACATAATGTAGAGTAGATAACTAACCAAACATAACGTAGAGTAGATAACTAACCAAACATAACGTAGAGTAGATAACTAACCAAACATAACGTAGAGTAGATAACTAACCAAACATAACGTAGAGTAGTTGACTTACAAAGAGGAATGTTTATAGCACTATTATAACACACTGAACTTACAAAGAGCAGCAGACACCTGTTCTCCCGGATGGCTCCGCAGCAGCCCAGGAAGCCCAGGAGGAAGAGCATTGCCCCCATGGCCAGGATGATGTAGACCCCAGTGAAGAGCAGAGGGTTGGCTGCTACAATCTCCCTGAAGCCCATAGGGTCCACCAGTACCCACACACCCACACCAAGCAGGAAGGAGCCTCCTAACTGGACCACACACACACACACACACACACACAGAGAGGGAGCCAATCAGAATAGGAGAGACACACAGGCAGCCAATCAGAACAGAGTATAGCCAGGAAGAAGGAAGTATAGTAGGAAGTTGATGTCTGATTTAATTGGGAGAGGCTATACCGTGGGCCCAAGTTAATGATGCTTGTCACTCAAGTATGACAGGTGGATGGATTATCTTGGCAGAGGAGAAATGCTCACTAACAGGGATGTAAACAAATTGGTGCGCAACATTTGAGAAAAATACGCTTTTTTGTTCGCATGGAACATTTCTAGGATATTTTTATTTCAGCTGATGTAACATGAGACCAACACTTTACATGTTGCATTTCTATTTTTGTTCAGTGGGACATCAGCCAGTAGAACATCAGACAGCAGAACATCAGACAGCAGAACATCAGCCAGTAGAACATCAGAACATCAGACAACAGAACATCAGACAACAGAACATCAGACAACAGAACATCAGACATCAGACATCAGACAGCAGAACATCAGAACATCAGACATCAGAACATCAGACAGCAGAACATCAGAACATCAGACAGCAGAACATCAGAACATCAGACATCAGACATCAGAACATCAGACATCAGAACATCAGACAACAGAACATCAGACATCAGAACATCAGAACAGGGAGTGTAAAGCAAGCAGCATGTACTCACAAAAATGAGGAAGTTGAAGAAGAACATGAGGTACTTGATACAGCTGAGACAGTCCCCCTCCATGGCTGTTCCCTGTGCTGAAGCCTCCCTGGACCCCTGCAGAAACACACACACACACACACACACACAAACACACACACACACACACACATACACATACACATACACACACACACACACACACACACACACACACACACACACACACACACACACACACACACACACACACACACACACAGAGAGAGAGAAGCCTGTTAATTACTGAAAAGCATAGAGCCCTGTACAACATAAAACAGAAGGTTATGCCATAGCGTGTCTCCAGGATGGATGAGCTGCAGTTCACCTACGGGTCTCCAGGATGGATGAGCTGCAGTTCACCTACGGGTCTTTGGACTCTAGAGAAGTTAAATCGTCCTCTTAGAGACTGAGGTGAGAAGAGCCGTCGTCTCCTCTCTTCCACAACAAGGAGATACAAGGACAGACATGAGAGAGTAAAAGCTAAGCGCAGAGAGATGTCAGTCCCCAAGAGATTGTGGGAACCTGTCACTGCCAGGCTGAGTCCCCGAGTGACTAGTGAGCGACTCTGTGTCATGTGGGGACCGTGTGGGAGGATGTGTTATACTTCGTCAGAATCAGTGATCCTGGTGTGATGAGGACCAACAGTCTCTTCCAGCTATGATGGTGTTGACCAGGACGACGCCACCTGCTGTCACCTGTCACAGCTGACTCACTTCACATGCTGCAGTGACACCGTTCAGACGACACAAACCTCATCACTTAGATAGGCAGTGTGCTGTCTGTCTGACCTCGTCACTTAGATAGGCAGTGTGCTGTCTGTCTGACCTCGTCACTTAGATAGGAAGTGTGCTGTCTGTCTGACCTCATCACTTAGATAGGCAGTGTGCTGTCTGTCTGACCTCATCACTTAGATAGAAAGTGTGCTGTTTGTCTGACCTTATCACTTAGATAGGCAAGGCTGTCTGTCTGACCTCATCACTTAGATAGGAAGTGTGCTGTCTGTCTGACCTCATCACTTAGATAGAAAGTGTGCTGTCTGTCTGACCTTATCACTTAGATAGGCAAGGCTGTCTGTCTGACCTCGTCACTTAGATAGGCAGTGTGCTGTCTGTCTGACCTCGTCACTTAGATAGGAAGTGTGCTGTCTGTCTGACCTCGTCACTTAGATAGGCAGTGTGCTGTCTGTCTGACCTCGTCACTTAGATAGGAAGTGTGCTGTCTGTCTGACCTCGTCACTTAGATAGGTAGTGTGCTGTCTGTCTGACCTCATCACTTAGATAGGCAGTGTGCTGTCTGTCTGACCTCATCACTTAGATAGGAAGTGTGCTGTCTGTCTGACCTCATCACTTAGATAGAAAGTGTGCTGTCTGTCTGACCTTATCACTTAGATAGGCAAGGCTGTCTGTCTGACCTCATCACTTAGATAGAAAGTGTGCTGTCTGTCTGACCTTAGATAGGCAGTGTGCTGTCTGTCTGACCTTAGATAGGCAGTGTGCTGTCTGTCTGACCTTAGATAGGCAGTGTGCTGTCTGTCTGACCTTAGATAGGCAGTGTGCTGTCTGTCTGACCTTAGATAGGCAGTGTGCTGTCTGTCTGACCTTAGATAGGCAGTGTGCTGTCTGTCTGACCTTAGATAGGCAGTGTGCTGTCTGTCTGACCTTAGATAGGCAGTGTGCTGTCTGACCTGAGATAGGCAGTGTGCTGTCTGTCTGACCTTAGATAGGCAGTGTGCTGTCTGTCTGACCTTAGATAGGCAGTGTGCTGTCTGTCTGACCTTAGATAGGCAGTGTGCTGTCTGTCTGACCTTAGATAGGCAGTGTGCTGTCTGTCTGACCTTAGATAGGCAGTGTGCTGTCTGTCATCACTTACATAGGCAGTGTGCTGTCTGTCTGACCTTAGATAGGCAGTGTGCTGTCTGTCTGACCTTAGATAGGCAGTGTGCTGTCTGTCTGCCCTCCCTGTTCACACCAGCAATAAATGAAACCCGACTCTCCCTGGGTACATCCCATCCCTGTATAGTGCACTATGAGCCCTGTGGGTACTACATAGGGAATAGGGTGCTATCTGCTACATACACCCCTATTGTTAGTCCCTCAGTGGGAACTCAGCTGAGTGTATTTACTGCCTATCTGAACACTGTCTGACCTGTGTTGCATTTAACTAAATGGTGTGTGTGTGTGTGTGTGTGTGTGTGTGTGTGTGTGTGTGTGTGTGTGTGTGTGTGTGTGTGTGTGTGTGTGTGTGTGTGTGTGTGTGTGTGTGTGTGTGTGTGTGTGTGTGTGTGTGTGTGTGTGTGTGTGTGTGGTGTGTGTGTGTGTGTGTGTGTTTGGTGGAGTCCAGTTCTGCTATGACTGGCCGGGACAGAGTAGAGCACTCTGGGTAATTGGTGTCCTTTAAAGGAGATTTTGGGTAATGAAGTGAAGTCTTTTTTTCATAAGTGTCTGGGGAATTTGGGTTTATTGACACACACACACACACACACACAAAGAGAGAGAGAAACACACACACACAAAGAGAGAGAGAGAAACACACACACACACACAGAGAAGGAAACACACACACACACACAGAAAGAGAGAAACACACACACACACACAGAGAGAAACACACACACACACACAGAGAGAGAAACACACACACACACACAGAGAGAAACACACACACACACACAGAGAGAGAAACACACACACACACACACACACAGAGAGAAACACACACACACACAGAGAGAAACACACACACACAGAGAGAGAGAGAAACACACACACACACACACACACACACACACACACACAGAGAGAGAGAGAGAGAGAGAAACACACACACACACAGAGAGAGAGAGAAACACACACACACACAGAGAGAGAGAGAAACACACACACACACACACAATGCACAGAACTCCAGTGTCCCACTCTGCAGCTGTGGTTCCTGTTTAAAATAGGACTAGGGGCAGCTGGGCGATTCCACACTGCCAAATAGAAGATGGACAGAAATAATTCCCTTCACTATCTCCCCCTCTCTCTCTCCTCTACTCTCCTCCTTTCCTTCTTTCCTCTCCATCCTCATCCTCTCTTTTCTATTCTCCTCTCATTCCTCTCTCCTCCTCTCCTATCTATTCTCCTCTCATTCCTCTCCTCTCTATTCTCCTCCTCCTCTCTCCTCCTCCTCCTCTCCTATCTATTCTCCTCTCATTCCTCTCTCCTCCTCTCTTCTCCTCTCCTCTCTATTCTCCCCCTCCTCCTCTCCTATCTATTCTCCTCTCATTCCTTTCTCCTCCTCTCTTCTCCTCCTCTCCTCTCTATTCTCCTCCTCCTCTCTATTCTCCTCCTCTCCTATCTATTCTCCTCTCTCCTCCTCCTCTCTATTCTCCTCCTCTCCTCTCTATTCTCCTCCTCTCTATTCTCCTCCTCTCCTATCTATTCTCCTCTCATTCCTCTCCTCTCTATTCTCCTCCTCCTCTCTCCTCCTCCTCCTCTCCTATCTATTCTCCTCTCATTCCTCTCTCCTCCTCTCTTCTCCTCTCCTCTCTATTCTCCTCCTCCTCCTCTCCTATCTATTCTCCTCTCATTCCTCTCTCCTCCTCCTCTCTCCTCCTCCTCTCTATTCTCCTCCTCTCCTCTCTATTCTCCTCCTCCTCTCTATTCTCCTCCTCTCCTATCTATTCTCCTCTCATTCCTCTCTCCTCCTCCTCTCTTCTCCTCTCATTCCTCTATTCTCCTCCTCCTCTCTATTCTCCTCCTCTCCTATCTATTCTCCTCTCATTCCTCTCTCCTCCTCCTCTCTTCTCCTCTCATTCCTATCTTCTCCTCCTCCTCTCTTCTCCTCTCATTCCTCTCTTCTCCTCCTCTCCTCTCTATTCTCCTCCTCCTCAGAGAGCAGCAGTTCCAGTATAATTCAATAGTCCTGCATCCTGCTGTTCCCTAAAGCAGTTTACAGCACAATACTGGCCCTCCCTCAGGTGTAGAGCTCAATAGACCCATGTTATAGAGTGTGTGGTTTCAATAGACCCATGTTATAGAGTGTGTGGTTTCAATAGACCCATGTTATAGAGTGTGTGGTTTCAATAGACCCATGTTATAGAGTGTGTGGTTTCAATAGACCCATGTTATAGAGTGTGTGGTTTCAATAGACCCATGTTATAGAGTGTGTGGTTTCAATAGACCCCATGTTATAGAGTGTGTGGTTTCAATAGACCCATGTTATGGAGTGTGTGGTTTGTGCGTGTGTGTGTGTGTGTGTGTGTGTGTGTGTTGTGTGTGTGTGTGTGTGTGTGTTTCTGTCACAAGCCCTGATAGATTCTGCTGTGCTCACCCATCCAGAGACTCATTCACCCATTTTTTTATCTTTATTTAACTAGGCATGTCAGTTAAGAACAAATTCATATCTGCTCAGAAACGAACTGAAACACACAACCAAACCTCTTCAGGGCCTACAGGTACAGTGATCGGTAAGCTGCTCTGACAGCTGATGCTTAAAGTTAGAGAGGGAGATATGAGACTCCAGCTTCAGTGATTTTTGCAATTCGTTCAGTCATTGGCAGCAGAGAACTGGAAGGAAAGGCAGCCAAAGGAGGAATTGGCTTTGGGGATGACCAGTGAAATATACCTGCTGGAGCACGTGCTACGGGTGGGTGCTGCTATGGTGACCAGTGAGCTGAGATAAGGCGGGACTTTACCTAGCATAGACTTATAGATGACCTGGAGCCAGTGGGTTTGGCGATGAATATGTAGCGAGGACCAGCCAACGAGAGCGTACAGGTCACAGAGGTGGGTAGTATATGGGGCTCTGGTGACTAAAAGGATGGCACTGTGATAGACTACATCCAGTTTGCTGAGTAGAGTGTTGGAGGCTATTTTGTAAATGACATCGCCAAGGATCAGTCAGTCAATGATTGGTAGGATAGTCAGTTTTATGAGAGGGTATGTTTGGCACCCTCCCGCCCGACTAGCCTCCCCCAGCCCCACCGCTAACTACCTCCTAGCCTCCCCCAGCCCCACCTATTGAGGTGGCTAGCAGTGGGGATAGGAGTTGGCTAGCGGTGGGGTTGGGGGAGGCTAGGAGGTGGCTAGCGGTGGGGCTGGGGGAGGCTAGGAGGTGGCTAGCGGTGGGGCTGGGGGAGGCTAGGAGTTGGCTAGCGGTGGGGCTGGGGGAGGCTAGTAGGTGGCTAGCGGTGGGGCTGGGGAGGCTAGGAGGTGGGGCTGGGGGAGGCTAGGAGGTGGGGGCTGGGGGAGGCTAGGAGGTGGCCTAGCGGTGGGGCTGGGGGAGGCTAGAGGTGGGGCTGGGGGAGGCTAGGAGGTGGCTAGCGGTGGGGCTGGGGTAGGCTAGGAGGTGGCTAGCGGTGGGGCTGGGGGAGGCTAGGACGGTGGCTAGCGGTGGGGCTTGGGGGAGGCTAGGAGGTGGATAGCGGGTGGGGCTGGGGAGGCTAGGAGGTGGCTAGCGGTGGGGCTGGGGGAGGCTAGGAGGTAGGGCTGGGGGAGGCTAGTAGGTGGCTAGCGGTGGGGGCTGGGGGAGGCTAGGAGGTGGGGGCTGGGGAGACTAGGAGGTGGCTAGCGGTGGGGCTGGGGGAGGCTAGGAGGTGGCTAGCGGTGGGGCTGGGGGAGGCTAGGAGGTGGATAGCGGTGGGGCTGGGGGAGGCTAGGAGGCTCCTTCTCCATTATCTGCTCCACCTCCTCCTCCACCTCCACCTTCACTACTATCTCCTCCACATCCTCCACCTCCTTCACTACTATGTGCTCCACCTTCTCCTTAACTACTATCTCCTCCTCCTCCATTATCTCCTCCACCTCCTCCTTAACTACTATCTCCTCCTCCTCCATTATCTGCTCCACAACCTCCTCCACTATCTCCTCCACCTTCTGCTCCACCTCCTCCTTCTCCTTCACTACTATCTCCTCCTCCTCCATTATCTGCTCCACCTCCTCCTCCTCCACTCTCCACCACCTCCTTCTCCATTATCTGCTCCACCTCCTCCTCCTCCTTCACTACTATCTCCTCCACCTCCTCCTCCTCCATTATCTCCTCCACCTCCTCCTTAACTACTATCTCCTCCTCCTCCATTATCTGCTCCACAACCTCCTCCACTATCTCCTCCACCTTCTGCTCCACCTCCTCCTTCTCCTTCACTACTATCTCCTCCTCCTCCTCCACCTCCTCCTCCACCTCCTCCTCCTCCTTCACTATCTTTAGTCTGATGAAAGTATCCTCTCTCTCTCTCTCAGACCTTGAGAGCAGTATCTTCTCTCCTCCTCCTCCATTATCTGCTCCACCTCCTCCTCCTCCTCCTCCTCCTCCACCTCCTTCTCCATTATCTGCTCCACCTCCTCCTCCACCTCCTCCTTCACTACTATCTCCTCCTCCTCCATTATCTGCTCCTCCTCCTCCTCCTCCTCCTCCACCTCCTTCTCCATTATCTGCTCCACCTCCTCCTCCACCTCCTCCTTCACTACTATCTCCTCCTCCATTATCTGCACCTACTCCTCCTCCTTCACTACTATCTCCTCCTCCACCTCCTCCTCCTCCTCCATTATCTGCTCCTCCTCCTCCTCCACCTCCTTCTCCATTATCTGCTCCACCTCCTCCTCCACCTCCTCCTTCACTACTATCTCCTCCTCCTCCATTATCTGCACCTCCTCCTCCTCCTTCACTACTATCTCCTCCACCTCCTCCTCCTCCATTATCTGCTCCACATCCTCCTCCACCTCCTTCTCCATTATCTGCTCCACATCCTCCTCCACCTCCTCCTTCACTACTATCTCCTCCTCCTCCATTATCTGCACCTCCTCCTCCTCCTTCACTACTATCTCTTCCACCTCCTCCTCCTCCTCCATTATCTGCTCCACCTTCTCCATTATCTGCTCCACATCCTCCTCCACCTCCTTCTCCATTATCTGCTCCACATCCTCCTCCACCTCCTCCTCCATTATCTGCTCCACATCCTCCTCCACCTCCTCCTCCATTATCTGCTCCACATCCTCCTCCACCTCCTCCACTATCTTTAGTCTGATGAAAGGATCCTCTCTCTCTCTCTCAGACCTTGAGAGCAGTATGATAATAACAAGGTGGGTAAACAATCGTCTGTGTGCTACGCCAGACTAGGAGAAGCAACGGAAATACTGGAAATCCTCAAGAGTTTATTTGGGTTATAGTTTAAGGTTTAGTTTATATAGTGTCACGCGTGGCATATTTTTGGCCACCCGACTGACATGATCCAGATCAGAGTTTTATTTTAGAGGTTTTTTACGTTCCCTCACGTTAACGGTGTACTCTTCACTGCCTACATAGTGCACTGCTTCTGATCAAAGCCCCTGCACCCTATTCCCTATAAAGAGCGGAGCCTGGAGGGGTCAAAAGTAGTGCACTTTATAGAAAACAGGGAGCCATTTGTGACTCTGGTTCAGCTCCAGTGTCAGAGAGGGGAAGGGGTTTTCCTGAGGTAAACTCTGTACTGTCTGTGTCAGAGAGGGGAAGGAGTTTTCCTGAGGTAAACTCTGTACTGTCTGTGTCAGAGAGGAGAAGGGGTTTTCCTGAGGTAAACTCTGTACTGTCTGTGTCAGAGAGGAGAAAGGGTTTTCCTGAGGTAAACTCTGTACTGTCTGTGTCAGAGAGGAGAAGGGGTTTTCCTGAGGTAAACTCTGTACTGCTGTCTCTGTCAGAGAGGGGAAGGGGTTTTCCTGAGGTAAACTCTGTACTGCTGTCTGTGTCAGAGAGGGGAAGAGGTTTTCCTGAGGTAAACTCTGTACCGTCTGTGTCAGAGAGGAGAAGGGGTTTTCCTGAGGTAAACTCTGTACTGTGTCTCTGTACTGTCTGTGTCAGAGAGGGGAAGGGGTTTTCCTGAGGTAAACTCTGTACTGTCTGTGTCAGAGAGGAGAAGGGGTTTTCCTGAGGTAAACTCTGTACTGTCTGTGTCAGAGAGGAGAAAGGGTTTTCCTGAGGTAAACTCTGTACTGTCTGTGTCAGAGAGGAGAAGGGGTTTTCCTGAGGTAAACTCTGTACTGCTGTCTCTGTCAGAGAGGGGAAGGGGTTTTCCTGAGGTAAACTCTGTACTGCTGTCTGTGTCAGAGAGGGGAAGAGGTTTTCCTGAGGTAAACTCTGTACCGTCTGTGTCAGAGAGGAGAAGGGGTTTTCCTGAGGTAAACTCTGTACTGTGTCTCTGTACTGTCTGTGTCAGAGAGGGGAAGGGGTTTTCCTGAGGTAAACTCTGTACTGTGTCTCTGTACTGTCTGTGTCAGAGAGGGGAAGGAGTTTTCCTGAGGTAAACTCTGTACTGCTGTCTGTGTCAGAGAGGAGAAGGGGTTTTCCTGAGGTAAACTCTGTACTGCTGTCTGTGTCAGAGAGGGGAAGGGGTTTTCCTGAGGTAAACTCTGTACTGCTGTCTGTGTCAGAGAGGGGAAGGAGTTTTCCTGAGGTAAACTCTGTACTGTGTCTCTGTCAGAGAGGAGAAAGGGTTTTCCTGAGGTAAACTCTGTACTGCTGTCTGTGTCAGAGAGGAGAAGGGGTTTTCCTGAGGTAAACTCTGTACTGTCTGTGTCAGAGAGGAGAAGGGGTTTTCCTGAGGTAAACTCCGTACTGTGTGTCTCCGTACTGTGTGTCTCCGTACTGTGTGTCTCCGTACTGTGTGTCTCCGTACTGTGTGTCTCCGTACTGTCTGTGTCTCTGTCTACCTCTGGTAGCTTTATGACTCTGGGCCGACATCACAGAGACACAGTTCAGGCCCCGGCAGATCTCTCTCTTCATTCTCTTTATCTCACCATCTTTATTCCGTTAATTCTCAGTGTAAAAATATCTTCTTTAAAAAACCTCTGTGGGCAGTGAAAACGGGGGACAGCAGAGTTTCCTCATGACACAAACCAAACCAAAAGTCAAATGTTAAGATGTACTGTACATGCTGTGTGTACCCATAAACCCCATCAATGCCTGTTGTTTTTCAGAGTCATTCTGTCAACCTGAGGAATTTTATTTTATAACCTTGTTTTAACTTGGCAAGTCAAGTAAATACAAATTCTTATTTTTTGATGACAGCCTAGGAACAGTGGGATAACTGCCTTGTTCAGGGGCAGAATGAGAACTTTTCAGCTCTGGGATTTGATCTTATGACCTTACGGTTACAAGTCCAACGCTCTAACCACTTGGCTACCCGCCACCCTAATAGAGTAGGCTATTCTAAAACAGACACAACCACTTAACTGTCCTCCTCACAAACCACACGTCATTATGGCAACCCCATCTGCGGTAACTTAGAAATTAAAGCACACAAACAAAACCATTTCAATCTGGTGGTTTTGAGAGAAGAGATATGAAGAGGAGATATATGACTGAATGAAAGAATGAATGAACAAAAGGACAAATCAATTTAGAAAACAAATTAAGAGTGTAGAAAATCTCTGCAGGTCCCCTGAGACTCATTGTCTGACAGTCCCCTTGATACCCCAGCACCAGGTCTAACAGTCCCCTTGATACCCCACCACCAGGTCAACCAGTCCCCTTGATACCCCACCACCAGGTCTGCCAGTCCCCATGATACCCCAGCACCAGTTCTAACAGTCCCCTTGATACCCCACCACCAGCCCAGCCAGTCCTCTTGATACCCCACCACCAGCCCAGCCAGTCCCCTTGATACCCCACCACCAGGTCTGCCAGTCCCCATGATACCCCAGCACCAGGTCTAACAGTCCCCTTGATACCCCACCACCAGCCCAGCCAGTCCCCTTGATACCCCACCACCAGCCCAGCCAGTCCCCTTGATACCCCACCACCAGCCCTGCCAGTCCCCTTGATACCCCACCACCAGCCCTGCCAGTCCCATGATACCCCACCACCAGGTCTGCCAGTCCCCTTGATACCCCACCACCAGCCCAGCCAGTCCCCTTGATACCCCACCACCAGGTCAGCCAGTCCCCTTGATACCCCACCACCAGCCCTGCCAGTCCCATGATACCCCACCACCAGGTCTGCCAGTCCCCTTGATACCCCACCACCAGCCCTGCCAGTCCCCTTGATACCCCACCACCAGGTCTGCCAGTCGCCTTGATACCCCACCACCAGCCCTGCCAGTCCCCTTGATACCCCACCACCAGGTCTGACAGTCCCCATGATACCCCACCACCAGGTCAGCCAGTCCCCTTGATACCCCACCACCAGCCCTGCCAGTCCCCTTGATACCCCACCACCAGGTCTGCCAGTCCCCTTGATACCCCACCACCAGCCCTGCCAGTCCCCTTGATACCCCACCACCAGGTCTGCCAGTCCCCTTGATACCCCACCACCAGCCCTGCCAGTCCCCTTGATACCCCACCACCAGCCCTGCCAGTCCCCTTGATACCCCACCACCAGCCCTGCCAGTCCCCTTGATACCCCACCACCAGCCCTGCCAGTCCCCTTGATACCCCACCACCAGCCCTGCCAGTCCCCTTGATACCCCACCACCAGGTCTGCCAGTCCCCTTGATACCCCACCACCAGGTCTGCCAGTCCCCTTGATACCCCACCACCAGGTCTGAGATGCATACCAATCAAATGGAGAGAAGAGAGGGAAGGGAGGAGTAGACAGAGGAGAGCTAATGAGGAGATGGCTCCTCAGCTGACTGTTTCAGCTCTGCTCTCTGATGAGATGGCTCCTCAGCTGACTGTTTCAGTTCTGCTCTCTCATTAGATGGCTCCCCAGCTGACTGTTTCAGCTCTGCTCTCTGATGAGATGGCTCCTCAGCTGACTGTTTCAGCTCTGCTCTCTGATGAGATGGCTCCTCAGCTGACTGTTTCAGCTCTGCTCTCTGATGAGATGGCTCCTCAGCTGACTGTTTCAGTTCTGCTCTCTGATGAGATGGCTCCACAGCTGACTGTTTCAGCTCTGCTCTCTGATGAGATGGCTCTTAATAATGTATGTTTACCCCGTAGTTGAAACAGAAACATCAACATGTCACAAACAACTTCAGATCCAAAGTGTGAAACATGCCATGGCTGTGTCCCAAATGACACCCTATTCCCAGTGCACCCTATGGGCCCTGGTCAGAAGAAGTAATCTCACCCTATGGGCCCTGGTCAGAAGAAGTAATGGCACCCTATGGGCCCTGGTCAGAAGAAGTAATGGCACCCTACGGGCCCTGGTCAGAAGAAGTAATGGCACCCTATGGGCCCTGGTCAGAAGAAGTAATGGCACCCTATTCCCAGTGCACCCTATGGGCCCTGGTAACAAGAAGTAATGGTACCCTATGGGCCCTGGTCAGAAGAAGTAATGGCACCCTATGGGCCCTGGTCAGAAGAAGTAATGGCACCCTATGGGCCCTGGTCAGAAGAAGTAATGGCACCCTATGGGCCCTGGTCAGAAGAAGTAATGGCACCCTATGGGCCCTGGTCAGAAGAAGTAATGGCACCCTATGGGCCATGGTCAGAAGAAGTAATGGCACCCTATGGGCCCTGGTCAGAAGAAGTAATGGCACCCTATGGGCCCTGGTCAGAAGAAGTAATGGCACCCTATGGGCCCTGGTCAAAAGAAGAAATGGCACCCTATGGGCCCTGGTCAGAAGAAGTAATGGCACCCTATGGGCCCTGGTCAGAAGAAGTAATGGCACCCTATGGGCCCTGGTCAGAAGAAGTAATGGCACCCTATTCCCAGTGCACTCTATGGGCCCTGGTCAGAAGAAGTAATGACACCCTATTCCCAGTGCACCCTATGGGCCCTGGTCAAAATAAGTAATGGCACCCTATGGGCCCTGGTCAAAATAGGTAATGGCACCCTATTCCCAGTGCACCCTATGGGCCCTGGTGAGGAGAAGTAATGACACCCTATTCCCAGTGCACCCTATGGGCCCTGGTAAGAAGAAGTAATGGCACCCTATGGGCCCTGGTCAGAAGAAGTAATGGCACCCTATGGGCCCTGGTCAAAATAAGTAATGGCACCCTATTCCCAGTGCACCCTATGGGCCCTGGTAAGAAGAAGTAATGGCACCCTATGGGCCCTGGTCAAAATAAGTAATGGCACCCTATGGGCCCTGGTCAAAATAAGTAATGGCACCCTATTCCCAGTGCACCCTATGGGCCCTGGTCAGGAGAAGTAATGACACCCTATTCCCAGTGCACCCTATGGGCCCTGAAGGACAGTCATTCCAGAACCTGACAGTTGTTAACCAGAGTCTGAAGGACAGTCATTCCAGAACCAGACAGTTGTTAACCAGAGTCTGAAGGACAGTCATTCCAGAACCTGACAGTTGTTAACTAGAGTCTGAAGAACAGTCATTCCAGAACCTGACAGTTTTTAACTAGAGTCTGAAGGACAGTCATTCCAGAACCTGACAGTTGTTAACTAGAGTCTGAAGGACAGTCATTCCAGAACCTGACAGTTGTTAACTAGAGTCTGAAGGACAGTTATTCCAGAACCTGACAGTTGTTAACTAGAGTCTGAAGGACAGTCATTCCAGAACCTGACAGTTGTTAACCAGAGTCTGAAGGACAGTCATTCCAGAACCTGACAGTTGTTAACTAGAGTCTGAAGGAAGGCTATAGTTCCTAAGGGAGAATCAACTCGTTAGACTAGCAGAATGGGGTGATGAGCAGACATATCTACCCACTCTGATGTGTATTGATCTAGCATGGAGACAGAGGCTCAAAGCTGCCCGACAATGTAGTCAATCAGAGAGAGAGAAGAGCAGAGAAGAGAAGAGAAGAGAAGAGAAGAGAAGAGAAGAGAAGAGAAGAGAAGAGAAGAGAAGAGAAGAGAAGAGAAGAGAAGAGAAGAGAAGAGAAGAGAAGAGAAGAGAAGAGAAGAGAGAGAGAGAGAGAGAGAGAGAGAGAGAGAGAGAGAGAGAGAGGAGAAAGACCAGACCAGACCAGACCAGACAGACAGGGGGAGAGACAGACAGACAGGGGAGAGACACAAAAGACAGACAGACAGACAGACAGACAGACAGACAGACGGATGGACAGGGGGACAGACAAACAGGGGGAGAGGGGGAGAGGGGGAGAGAGACAGACAGACAGACAGGGGGAGAGAGACAGACAGACAGGGGGAGAGGGGGAGAGGGAGAGAGGGGGAGAGAGACAGACAGTCAGACAGACAGACAGGGGGAGAGGGGGAGAGGGAGAGAGGGGGAGAGAGAGACAGCAACATGATAGTGATCTATACGATATATGACTGGATCAATGAGAATTTAGAATTGATCTTCTCTATAAAGCAGGAAGGTATATTTCTCAGGTCCTGTAGGAATGGGGTGGGAAACTGAAATCAATGGACGAATCGATCAATTTGTATTATTTTCATTTGATGAGGAGGAATGGTACTGGTATAGCTATAGCGGTAGTGGTAGGTGGTGATTGGATATGGTGATGTTATATGGATTGTATATAAGTTATAGTTGTAGGTGTTGATTGGATATCGTGATGGTATATGGATTCTATATAAGTTATAAGATGGTGCTGGAGAACAAGGCTGACGTTTTACGTTTTCCTAAACAATTGTTTGTTTCTTTGCTCTGTTTGTAATTTATTAGTTAATTTATTTATTTATTTTATTTATTTTGTACATAATGTTGCTGCTACCGTCTCTTATGACCGAAAATAACTTCTGGGCATCAGAACTGCTGCTACTCACCACGAACTGGCAGAATCCCTTTTTTATCCTTTAATGAGTCTGACGAGCCCGACGTGAACGATATATACTGCTACCCCGGGAACAGGCCCAGATCCCCGGGATTTACGTGAAGAGGAGGTGGAGAAAAAGGGGCCAGAGGGCGGGCTGCTTTCTGAAAATTCGTAGGCGATCGAATAAAACCCCCACTTCCTTTCATTCTGCGTGAAATCTTTGGAAAATAAAATAGATGAAAACTCCACTGCCCTTTCCCACCTGGACAAAAGGAACACATGTGTAAGAATGCTGTTCATTGATAACAGCTCAGTGTTCAACACCATAGTGCCCTCAAAGCTCATCACTAAGCTAAGGACCCTGGGACTAAACACCTCCCTCTGCAACTGGATCCTGGACTTCCTGACGGGCCGCCCCCAGGTGGTAAGGGTAGGTACAACACATCCACCACGCTGATCATCAACACGTGGGCCCCTCGGGTGTGCGCTCAGTCTCCCTGTACTCCCTGTTCACTCATGACTGCAACACCATCAAGTTTGCAGATGACACAACAGTGGTAGGCCTGATCACCGACAATGACGAGACAGCCTATGGGAGGAGGTCAGAGACCTGGCCGTGTGGTGCCGGGACAACAACTTCTCCCTCAACGTCAGTCAGACAAAGGAGAAGATTATGGAATACAGGAAAAAGAGGACAGAGCACGCCCACATTCTCATTGACGGAGCTGTAGTGGAGCAGGTTGAGAGCTTCAAGTTTCTTGGTGTTCACATCACTAACAAACTAACATGGTCCAAGCACACCAAGACAGCCGTGAAGAGGGCACGACAAAACCTATTCCCCCTCAGGAGACTGAAAAAATTTGTCACGGGTCCTCAGATTCTCAAAAGGTTCTACAGCTGCACCATCGAGAGCATCCTGGTTACATTAATGCCTGGTATGGAAACTGCTCGGCCTCCGACCGCAAGGCATTACAGAGGGTAATGCATACGGCCCAGTACATCACTGGGGCCAAGCTTCCTGCCATCCAGGACCTCTATACCAGGCGGTGTCAGAGGAAGCCCCTAAAAATGTCAAAGACCCCAGCCACCCCAGTCATAGACAGTTCTCTCTGCTACTGCACGGCAAGCGGTACCGGAGCGCGAAGTCTAGGACAAAGCGGCTTCTAAACAGCTTCTACCCCCCAAGCCATAAGACTCCTGAACATCTAATCAAATTGCCACCCAGACTATTTGCATTCCCCCCCTTCTTCTTTTATACCGCTGCTACTCTCTGTTGTTATACAAAGTCACTTTAATAACTCTCCCTCAACTAACCGGTGCCCCCGCACATTGACTCTGTACCGGTACCCCCTGTATATTGACTCTGTACCGTAACACCCTGTATATAGCATCCACATTGACTCTGTACCGGTACCCCCTGTATATAGCCTCCACATTGACTCTGTACCGTAATACCCTGTATATAGCCTCCACATTGACTCTGTACCGTAATACCCTGTATATAGCCTCCACATTGACTCTGTACCGTAATACCCTGTATATAGCCTCCACATTGACTCTGTACCGGTACCCCCTGTATATAGCCTCCACATTGACTCTGTACCGGTACCCCCTGTATATAGCCTCCACATTGACTCTGTACCGGTACCCCTTGTAAATAGTATCCACATTGACTCTGTACCGTAACACCCTGTATATAGCCTTCACATTGACTCTGTACAGGTACCCCCTGTATATAGTATCCACATTGACTCTGTACAGGTACCCCTGTATATAGCCTCCACATTGACTCTGTACCGGTACACCCTGTATATAGTCTCCACATTGACTCTGTACAGGTACCCCCTGTATATAGTATCCACATTGACTCTGTACAGGTACCCCTGTATATAGTCTCCACATTGACTCTGTACAGGTACCCCCTGTATATAGTCTCCACATTGACTCTGTACAGGTACCCCCTGTATATAGCCTCCACATTGACTCTGTACAGGTACCCCCTGTATATAGTATCCACATTGACTCTGTACAGGTACCCCCTGTATATAGTCTCCACATTGACTCTGTACAGGTACCCCCTGTATATAACCTCCACATTGACTCTGTACAGGTACCCCCTGTATATAGCCTCCACATTGACTCTGTACTGGTACCCCCTGTATATAGTATCCATATTGACTCTGTACAGGTACCCCCTGTATATAGCCTCCACATTGACTCTGTACTGGTACCCCCTGTATATAGTATCCACATTGACTCTGTACTGGTACCCCCTGTATATAGTATCCACATTGACTCTGTACAGGTACCCCCTGTATATAGCCTCCACATTGACTCTGTACAGGTACCCCCTGTATATAACCTCCACATTGACTCTGTACAGGTACCCCCTGTATATAGCCTCCACATTGACTCTGTACCGTAACACCCTGTATATAGACTCCACATTGACTCTGTACCGTAACACCCTGTATATAGCCTCCACATTGACTCTGTACCGTAATACCCTGTATATAGCCTCCACATTGACTCTGTACCGTAACACCCTGTATATAGCCTCCACATTGACTCTGTACCGTAATACCCTGTATATAGCCTCCACATTGACTCTGTACCGTAACACCCTGTATATAGCCTCCACATTGACTCTGTACCGTAATACCCTGTATATAGCCTCCACATTGACTCTGTACCAGTACCCCCTGTATATAGCCTCCACATTAACTCTGTACCGTAACACCCTGTATATAGCCTCCACATTGACTCTGTACCGTAACACCCTGTATATAGCCTCCACATTGACTCTGTACCGTAACACCCTGTATATAGCCTCCACATTGACTCTGTACCGTAACACCCTGTATATAGCCTCCACATTGACTCTGTACCGTAACACCCTGTATATAGCCTCCACATTGACTCTGTACCGTAACACCCTGTATATAGCCTCCACATTGACTCTGTACCGTAACACCCTGTATATAGCCTCCACATTGACTCTGTACCGTAACACCCTGTATATAGCCTCCACATTGACTCTGTACCGTAACACCCTGTATATAGCCTCCACATTGACTCTGTACCGTAACACCCTGTATATAGCCTCCACATTGAGTCTGTACCGTAATACCCTGTATATAGCCTCCACATTGACTCTGTACCGTAATACCCTGTATATAGCCTCCACATTGACTCTGTACCGTAATACCCTGTATATAGCCTCCACATTGACTCTGTACCGTAACACCCTGTATATAGCCTCCACATTGACTCTGTACCGTAACACCCTGTATATAGCCTCCACATTGACTCTGTACCGTAACACCCTGTATATAGCCTCCACATTGACTCTGTACCGTAACACCCTGTATATAGCCTCCACATTGACTCTGTACCGTAACATCCTGTATATAGCCTCCACATTGACTCTGTACCGTAACACCCTGTATATAGCCTCCACATTGACTCTGTACCGTAACACCCTGTATATAGCCTCCACATTGACTCTGTACCGTAATACCCTGTATATAACCTCCACATTGACTCTGTACCGTAACACCCTGTATATAGCCTCCACATTGACTCTGTACCGTAACACCCTGTATATAGCCTCCACATTGACTCTGTACCGTAACACCCTGTATATAGCCTCCACATTGACTCTGTACCGTAACACCCTGTATATAGCCTCCACATTGACTCTGTACCGTAATACCCTGTATATAACCTCCACATTGACTCTGTACCGTAACACCCTGTATATAGCCTCCACATTGACTCTGTACCGTAATACCCTGTATATAGCCTCCACATTGACTCAGTACCGTAATACCCTGTATATAGCCTCCACATTGACTCTGTACCGTAACACCCTGTATATAGCCTCCACATTGACTCAGTACCGTAATACCCTGTATATAGCCTCCACATTGACTCTGTACTGTAATACCCTGTATATAGCCTCCACATTGACTCTGTACCGTAACACCCTGTATATAGCCTCCACATTGACTCAGTACCGTAATACCCTGTATATAGCCTCCACATTGACTCTGTACCGTAATACCCTGTATATAGCCTCCACATTGACTCTGTACCGGTACCACCTGTATATAGCCTCCACATTGACTCAGTACCGTAATACCCTGTATATAGCCTCCACATTGACTCTGTACCGTAATACCCTGTATATAGCCTCCACATTGACTCTGTACCGTAACACCCTGTATATAGCCTCCACATTGACAATTTTTTTAGCTGCATTGTTGGTTAGGGGCTTGTAAGTAATCATTTCACTGTAAGGTCTACTACACCTGTTGTATTCAGCATTTCACTGTGAGGTCTACTACACCTGTTGTATTCATCATTTCACTGTAAGGTCTACTACACCTGTTGTATTCAGCATTTCACTGTAAGGTCTACTACACCTGTTGTATTCAGCATTTCACTGTAAGGTCTACTACACCTGTTGTATTCATCATTTCATTGTGAGGTCTACTACACCTGTTGTATTCAGCATTTCACTGTTAGGTCTACTACACCTGTTGTATTCAGCATTTCACTGTAAGGTCTACTACACCTGTTGTATTCAGCATTTCACTGTAAGGTCTACTACACCTGTTGTATTCAGCATTTCACTGTTAGGTCTACTACACCTGTTGTATTCAGCATTTCACTGTTAGGTCTACTACACCTGTTGTATTCAGCATTTCACTGTGAGGTCTACTACACCTGTTGTATTCAGCATTTCACTGTGAGGTCTACTACACCTGTTGTATTCAGCATTTCACTGTAAGGTCTACTACACCTGTTGTATTCAGCATTTCACTGATAGGTCTACTACACCTGTTGTATTCAGCATTTCACTGTGAGGTCTACTACACCTGTTGTATTCAGCATTTCACTGTTAGGTCTACTACACCTGTTGTATTCAGCATTTCACTGTAAGGTCTACTACACCTGTTGTATTCAGCATTTCACTCTAAGGTCTACACCTGTTGTATTCAGCATTTCACTGTTAGGTCTACTACACCTGTTGTATTCAGCATTTCACTCTAAGGTCTACTACACCTGTTGTATTCAGCATTTCACTGTAAGGTCTACTACACCTGTTGTATTCAGCATTTCACTCTAAGGTCTATCTACACCTGTTGTATTCAGCATTTCACTCTAAGGTCTACACCTGTTGTATTCAGCATTTCACTGTGAGGTCTACTACACCTGTTGTATTCAGCATTTCACTGTTAGGTCTACTACACCTGTTGTATTCAGCATTTCACTCTAAGGTCTACTACACCTGTTGTATTCAGCATTTCACTGTAAGGTCTACTACACCTGTTGTATTCATCATTTCACTGTAAGGTCTACTACACCTGTTGTATTCATCATTTCATTGTGAGGTCTACTACACCTGTTGTATTCAGCATTTCACTGTTAGGTCTACTACACCTGTTGTATTCAGCATTTCACTGTAAGGTCTACTACACCTGTTGTATTCAGCATTTCACTCTAAGGTCTACTACACCTGTTGTATTCAGCATTTCACTGTTAGGTCTACTACACCTGTTGTATTCAGCATTTCACTCTAAGGTCTACTACACCTGTTGTATTCAGCATTTCACTGTTAGGTCTACTACACCTGTTGTATTCAGCATTTCACTCTAAGGTCTACTACACCTGTTGTATTCAGCATTTCACTGTGAGGTCTACTACACCTGTTGTATTCAGCATTTCACTGTAAGGTCTACTACACCTGTTGTATTCAGCATTTCACTGTGAGGTCCTACTACACCTGTTGTATTCAGCATTTCACTGTGAGGTCTACTACACCTGTTGACTTTATATAGTTGTTTAGGTGTTGATGGTATATGGACTGTATATCAGCTATAGTTGTAGGTGTTGATGGTATATAGACTGTATATCAGCTATAGTTGTAGGTGTTGATGGTATATGGACTGTATATCAGCTATAGTTGTAGGTGTTGATGGTATATAGACTGTATATCAGCTATAGTTGTAGGTGTTGATTGCAAAGCAACAGAACTGGCGCCATACCATCATGTACCTGTTAATGACTCCAGGTGGTTGGTTTCAGGAGGAGCTCGAGAGCGAGTGGCCGGCCGCTCTTCAACCTTTAACCTCACAGCACATTACATCCACTGTGGAGGAAACAGAGAAAAACCATTTAAAATAACATCTAGTTTATTATAGTTTTTTCTGTAGTGGAGGTTGCAGGGCTGTTCAACAGAAGACTGAGAGATAGATTGAATGATAGATGATGATAGATGACTCATCTCATCTGGGGAACAGAACAGTCAGAACCTGTTGATGGCCAGACTTCTGCTGCCCACACACAACACAACCTCTTACTCACTGTCATTCAATTTTCTGTCAAACAGAGAGGACCGTAGAGGACAGGAGGGGAAAAGAGAGGACAGGAGAGGAGGACAGGAGAGGACAGGAGAGGACAGGACAAGAGCACTGGAGAAGACAGGAGAGGACGGGAGAGGAGAGAACAGGAGAGCACTGGAGAGGACAGGAGAGGACAGGAGAAGACAGGAGAGGACAGGAGAAGACAGGACTGGAGAGGACAGGAGAAGACACGACATTAGAAGACAGGACAGGAGAGGACAGGAGGGGACAGGAGAGAACAGGACAGGAGAGGAGAAGACAGGACAGGAAAGGACAGGACAGGAGAAGACAGGACAGGAGGGGACAGGAGAGGACAGGAACAGAGGACAGGAGTGGAGAGGAGAGGACAGGAGAAGACAGGACAGGAGAGGCAAGGAGAGGACAGGAGAGGACAGGAGAAGAGAGGAAAGGAGAGGACAGGAGAGGACAGGACAGGAGAGGAAAGGACAGGAGAGAACAGGACAGGAGAGGAAAGGACAGGAGAGAACAGGACAGGAGAGCACTGGAGAGGAAAGGACAGGAGAGAACAGGACAGGAGAGCACTGGAGAGGAAAGGACAGGAGAGAACAGGACAGGAGAGCACTGGAGAGGAAAGGACTGGAGAGAACAGGACAGGAGAGCACTGGAGAGGAAAGGGGAGGAGAGATGATTAAGCTAATGCTTCAAAGCCAAACTAACTAATGTTCATGACAACTTCAAGTTATTCAAGTAATTCAATCTGTTTTCCATATATCAAGATGCCCAACTTTGCCATAATGGTGAGTGACTGTCAGAATGGTAAATGAACCACAGACTGTTTCTGGTTGAACCAGACCAGGACCACACAGAGAGCTGCTGAACACTCAGGCTGAGATGACCGTGACCTCCACTATCGCCGGGTGTCTCCAGGGGACTTGGGATACGCAGAAGACACATTTCCAAACTCACACATATTAATACAGAGTTGAAATAGGACCAATATAACCCGCCCCCCCCCGGCTGAGATGGCCGTGTTGCTGTAACAACACCTTAACATCCACAGCCAGTCGGACCCATCTGGTTCCAGTTGGATGTAACAACACCTTAACATCCACAGCCAGTAGGACCCATCTGGTTCCAGCTGGATGTAACAACACCTTAACATCCACAGCCAGTCGGACCCATCTGGTTTCAGCTGGACGCAACAACACCTTAACATCCACAGCCAGTCGGACCCATCTGGTTTCAGCTGGACGCAACAACACCTTAACATCCACAGCCAGTCGGACCCATCTGGTTCCAGCTGGACGCAACAACACCTTAACATCCACAGCCAGTAGGACCCATCTGGTTTCAGCTGGATGCAACAACACCTTAACATCCACAGCCAGTAGGACCCATCTGGTTTCAGCCAGTCAGGACCCATCTGGTTTCAGCTGGACGCAACAACACCTTAACATCCACAGCCAGTCGGACCCATCTGGTTCCAGCTGGACGCAACAACACCTTAACATCCACAGCCAGTAGGACCCATCTGGTTTCAGCTGGATGCAACAACACCTTAACATCCACAGCCAGTAGGACCCATCTGGTTCTAGCTGGATGTAACAACACCTTAACATCCACAGCCAGTCGGACCCATCTGGTTCCAGCTGGATGCAACAACACCTTAACATCCACAGCCAGTCGGACCCATCTGGTTCCAGCTGGATGTAACAACACCTTAACATCCACAGCCAGTCGGACCCATCTGGTTCCAGCTGGATGCAACATAAACCCTTAGCATCCACAGCCAGTCGGACCCATCTGGTTTCAGCTGGATGCAACAACACCTTAACATCCACAGCCAGTAGGACCCATCTGGTTCCAGCTGGGTGCAACATAAACTCTTAACATCCACAGCCAGTAGGACCCATCTGGTTCCAGCTGGATGTAACAACACCTTAACATCCACAGCCAGTCGGACCCATCTGGTTTCAGCCAGTCGGACCCATCTTGTTTCAGCTGGATGCAACATAAACCCTTAACATCCACAGCCAGTAGGACCCATCTGGTTCCAGCTGGATGTAACAACACCTTAACATCCACAGCCAGTCGGACCCATCTGGTTCCAGCTGGATGCAACATAAACCCTTAACCTCCACAGCCAGTAGGACCCATCTGGTTTCAGCTGGACGCAACATAAACCCTTAACATCCACAGCCAGTCGGACCCATCTGGTTTCAGCTGGATGCAACAACACCTTAACATCCACAGCCAGTCGGACCCATCTGGTTCCAGCTGGATGCAACATAAACTCTTAACATCCACAGCCAGTAGGACCCATCTTGTTTCAGCTGGATGCAACATAAACCCTTAACATCCACAGCCAGTAGGACCCATCTGGTTTCAGCTGGATGCAACAACACCTTAACATCCACAGCCAGTCGGACCCATCTGGTTTCAGCTGGATACAACAACACCTTAACATCCACAGCCAGTCGGACCCATCTGGTTCCAGCTGGATGCAACATAAACTCTTAACATCCACAGCCAGTAGGACCCATCTGGTTTCAGCTGGATGCAACATAAACCCTTAACATCCACAGCCAGTAGGACCCATCTGGTTTCAGCTGGACGCAACAACACCTTAACATCCACAGCCAGTAGGACCCATCTGGTTTCAGCTGGATGCAACAACACCTTAACATCCACAGCCAGTCGGACCCATCTGGTTCCAGCCAGTAGGACCCATCTGGTTCCAGCTGGACGCAACATAAACTCTTAACATCCACAGCCAGTAGGACCCATCTGGTTTCAGCTGGACGCAACATAAACCCTTAACATCCACAGCCAGTCGCACCCATCTGGTTTCAGCTGGATGCAAAAACACCTTAACATCCACAGCCAGTCGGACCCATCTGGTTCCAGCTGGATGTAACAACACCTTAACATCCACAGCCAGTCGGACCCATCTGGTTTCAGCTGGATGCAACAACACCTTAACATCCACAGCCAGTAGGACCCATCTGGTTCCAGCCAGTAGGACCCATCTGGTTTCAGCCAGTCGGACCCATCTGGTTTCAGCTGGATGCAACATAAACCCTTAACATCCACAGCCAGTAGGACCCATCTGGTTCCAGCCAGTCGGACCCATCTGGTTTCAGCTGGATGCAACAACACCTTAACATCCACAGCCAGTAGGACCCATCTGGTTCCAACTGGATGTAACAACACCTTAACATCCACAGCCAGTAGGACCCATCTGGTTTCAGCTGGATGTAACAACACCTTAACATCCACAGCCAGTAGGACCCATCTGGTTCCAGCTGGATGTAACAACACCTTAACATCCACAGCCAGTAGGACCCATCTGGTTCCAGCTGGATGTAACAACACCTTAACATCCACAGCCAGTAGGACCCATCTGGTTCCAGCTGGATGTAACAACACCTTAACATCCACAGCCAGTCAGACCCATCTGGTTTCAGCTGGATGCAACAACACCTTAACATCCACAGCCAGTAGGACCCATCTGGTTCCAGCTGGATGTAACAACACCTTAACATCCACAGCCAGTAGGACCCATCTGGTTCCAGCTGGATGTAACAACACCTTAACATCCACAGCCAGTCGGACCCATCTGGTTTCAGCTGGATGCAACAACACCTTAACATCCACAGCCAGTAGGACCCATCTGGTTTCAGCTGGATGCAACAACACCTTAACATCCACAGCCAGTCGGACCCATCTGGTTCCAGCTGGATGCAACAACACCTTAACATCCACAGCCAGTCGGACCCATCTGGTTCCAGCTGGATGCAACATAAACTCTTAACATCCACAGCCAGTCGGACCCATCTGGTTTCAGCTGGATGCAACAACACCTTAACATCCACAGCCAGTCGGACCCATCTGGTTCCAGCTGGATGCAACAACACCTTAACATCCACAGCCAGTAGGACCCATCTGGTTTCAGCTGGATGCAACAACACCTTAACATCCACAGCCAGTAGGACCCATCTGGTTCCAGCTGGATGGAACATAACTCTTAACATCCAGAGGAAGGAGATTGTTTTCTGTTTTCAACCAGTAGTCCCAAATCGCACCCTATTCCCTATACAGTGCACTACTTTTGACCAGAGCTCTATGGGTCCTGGTCGAAAGTAGTGCACTATATAAGGAATAGGGTGCCATTTGGGATTACAACCCATTGTTCTCCATAACAGGGATTTGCCAAGTAACCTAGTATCATAACGACCAATAGGCTCCTGTCTGTAACTCACCAAACACATGAGGACATGGTGTTATTAACTGATGTTACTGTGGTGTTGTCAGAACAGCAGGACGGGTATGAAGACCAACACAGCATCAGGACCAGGCAAAGATAATGGCCAGATCAAATGAATTCCTTTTTTATATTTAGGAAATCATTAGCCAATCGAAGACAACGCAAGAAGATGTTTTGTCAGAGGTGATTTTTATCTAGGTTTTCTGTTGTTGTTGTTGTGGAGGGGTTCTATAGTCTGTACTGGGGTTCTGTTGTTGTTGTGGAGGGGTTCTATAGTCTGTCCTGGGGTTCTGTTGTTGTGGAGGGGTTCTATAGTCTGTCCTGGGGTTCTGTTGTTGTTGTGGAGGGGTTCTATAGTCTGTACTGGGGTTCTGTTGTTGTTGTTGTTGTGGAGGGGTTCTATAGTCTGTACTGGGGTTCTGTTGTTGTTGTTGTGGTGGATGGGTTCTATAGTCTGTCCTGGGGTTCTGTTGTTGTTGTTGTGGAGGGGTTCTATAGTCTGTACTGGGGTTCTGTTGTTGTTGTGGTGGAGGGGTTCTATAGTCTGTACTGGGGTTCTGTTGTTGTTGTGGAGGGGTTCTATAGTCTGTCCTGGGGTTCTGTTGTTGTTGTTGTTGTGGAGGGGTTCTATAGTCTGTACTGGGGTTCTGTTGTTGTTGTTGTGGAGGGGTTCTATAGTCTGTACTGGGGTTCTGTTGTTGTTGTGGTGGAGGGGTTCTATAGTCTGTACTGGGGTTCTGTTGTTGTTGTGGTGGAGGGGTTCTATAGTCTGTCCTGGGGTTCTGTTGTTGTTGTGGTGGAGGGGTTCTATAGTCGGTACTGGGATTCTGTTGTTGTTGTTGTGGAGGGGTTCTATAGTCTGTACTGGGGTTCTGTTGTTGTTGTTGTGGAGGGGTTCTATAGTCTGTCCTGGGGTTCTGTTGTTGTTGTGGAGGGGTTCTATAGTCTGTCCTGGGGTTCTGTTGTTGTTGTTGTGGAGGGGTTCTATAGTCTGTACTGGGGTTCTGTTGTTGTTGTGGTGGAGGGGTTCTATAGTCTGTCCTGGGGTTCTGTTGTTGTTGTTGTGGAGGGGTTCTATAGTCTGTCCTGGGGTTCTGTTGTTGTTGTGGTGGAGGGGTTCTATAGTCTGTCCTGGGGTTCTGTTGTTGTTGTGGTGGAGGGGTTCTATAGTCTGTACTGGGGTTCTGTAGTGTTGGCTGGAGGGGGACAGTTCCGTGGGGGGTAAGGGGTTCAGAGGACAGTCCTATAGGAGGGGGTAGGGGGGTCGGGACAGTTCCGTGGGGGGGGGGGGGGGGGTAGCAGTGACCATCTGCTTTTAATTCAATAGGATTCATTTAATCCCATTAGATTTAGGAGACCTTGAAAGAGCCACACAGCATTACTCCTCTGGTGCCCAGTCAAATAATATCCATGACAACAGGCTGCTGAGTTAAAACACACGACAGATGTTTCATCAACACTATTAAGGGTATCAAGAGTCAGGGAGGTTTATTTCCATATCCCTCCTTCCATGCTGACTATCACTCTGTCATATCAGTTACTCATTAGCAGAGAGAGAGAGAGAGAGAGAGAGAGAGAGAGAGAGAGAGAGAGAGAGAGAGAGAGAGAGCTAAGGGAGAGAGGGAGAGAGAGAGAGCTATGGGAGAGAGAGAGAGAGAACTAAGGGAGAGAGGGAGACAGAGAGAGAGAGAGAGAGAGAGCTAAGGGAGAGAGGGAGACAGAGAGAGAGAGAGAGAGCTATGGGAGAGAGGGAGACAGAGAGAGAGAGAGAGAGCTAAGGGAGAGAGGGAGACAGAGAGAGAGAGAGAGCTATGGGAGAGAGAGAGAGCTAAGGGAGAGAGAGAGAGAGCTAAGGGAGAGAGGGAGAGAGAGAGAGCTAAGGAAGAGAGAGAGAGAGCTAAGGGAGAGAGGGAGACAGAGAGAGAGAGCTATGGGAGAGAGGGAGAGAGAGAGAGCTAAGGGAGAGAGGGAGACAGAGAGAGAGAGAGAGAGAGCTAAGGGAGAGAGGGAGACAGAGAGAGAGAACTATGGGAGAGAGGGAGAGAGAGAGAGCTAAGGGAGAGAGAGAGAGAGAGAGAGCTATGGGAGAGAGGGAGAGAGAGAGAGCTAAGGGAGAGAGAGAGAGCTAAGGGAGAGAGAGAGAGAGCTAAGGGAGAGAGAGAGAGCTAAGGAAGAGAGAGAGAGAGCTAAGGGAGAGAGGGAGACAGAGAGAGAGAGAGAGCTATGGGAGAGAGGGAGAGAGAGAGCTAAGGGAGAGAGGGAGACAGAGAGAGAGAGAGAGCTAAGGGAGAGAGGGAGACAGAGAGAGAGAGCTATGGGAGAGAGGGAGAGAGAGAGAGCTATGGGAGAGAGGGAGAGAGAGAGAGCTAAGGGAGAGAGGGAGAGAGAGAGCTAAGGGAGAGAGGGAGAGAGAGAGAGCAAAGGGAGAGAGGGAGCGAGAGAGAGCTAAGGAAGAGAGAGAGAGAGCTAAGGGAGAGAGGGAGAGAGAGAGCTAAGAGAAGGAGGGAAAGAGAGAGAGAGAGAGAGAGAGAGAGAGAGAGAGAGAGAGAGAGAGAGAGAGAGAGAGAGAGAGAGAGAGAGAGAGAGAGAGAGAAGCGAGAGAGGGAGAGGGAGAGGGAGAGAGAGCTATCGGGGAGAGAGAGAGAGAGAGAGAGAGAGCGAGGGAGAGCAGGAGAGAGAAGAGAACCTTCACACACTGTTGGTTTTGTGTGATCATTGATATATCTGTTTAATGGTGTTTATTAAAGTACTGTATATCAGAAACCTAGTGATCTGTGACAGAAGGCATTATACGACCTGTTCAATACAGTTCCAGCTACAACAGCCTTCATCAGGATCTAAGAAGACATTTTAAGACCTGGTCCTTGCATCTTCAGAGAACATATCTGGGGAGTTTACCGTCCTCCTCACATCTCTACTCGCTAAGCGTTGTTAGGAAGTAGATCTCAGGAAGTCTCTTATCTCGCTCACCAAAGTTCCCAGGGTCAAGGTCTCTCCTCCCGGCTGCAGCCCACTCAGAGGCCCTGTAACAGCCTGTTTCTCTCAGCCCTGCCTTGTCCTTGACTCCCTCAGCCCTGCCTTGTCCTTGACTCCCTCAGCCCTGCCTTGTCCCTGACTTCCTGTTTCCCTCAGCCCTGCCTTGTCCCTGACTTCCTGTTTTCCTCAGCCCTGCCTTGTCCCTGACTTCCTGTTTCCCTCAGCCCTGCCTTGTCCCTGACTTCCTGTTTCCCTCAGCCCTGCCTTGTCCCTGTAACAGCCTGTTTCCCTCAGCCCAGCCTTGTCCCTGTAACAGCCTGTTTCCCTCAGCCCTGCCTTGTCCCTGACTCCCTGTTTCCCTCAGCCCTGCCTTGTCCCTGTAACAGCCTGTTTCCCTCAGCCCTGCCTTGTCCCTGACTCCCTGTTTCCCTCAGCCCTGCCTTGTCCCTGACTCCCTGTTTCACTCAGCCCTGCCTTGTCCCTGACTCTCTGTTTCCCTCAGCCCTGCCTTGTCCCTGACACCCTGTTTCCCTCAGCCATGCCTTGTCCCTGACTCTCTGTTTCCCTCAGCCCAGCCTTGTCCCTGACTCCCTGTTTCCCTCAGCCCTGCCTTGTCCCTGACTCCCTGTTTCCCTCAGCCCTGCCTTGTCCCTGACTCCCTGTTTCCCTCAGCCCTGCCTTGTCCCTGACTCCCTGTTTCCCTCAGCCCTGCCTTGTCCCTGACTCTCTGTTTCCCTCAGCCCAGCCTTGTCCCTGACTCCCTGTTTCCCTCAGCCCTGCCTTGTCCCTGACTCCCTGTTTCCCTCAGCCCTGCCTTGTCCCTGACTCCCTGTTTCCCTCAGCCCTGCCTTGTCCCTGACTCTCTGTTTCCCTCAGCCCAGCCTTGTCCCTGACTCCCTGTTTCCCTCAGCCCTGCCTTGTCCCTGACTTCCTGTTTCCCTCAGCCCTGCCTTGTCCCTGACTCCCTGCTTCCCTCAGCCCTGCCTTGTCCCTGACTTCCTGTTTCCCTCAGCCCTGCCTTGTCCCTGACTTCCTGTTTCCCTCAGCCCTGCCTTGTCCCTGTAACAGCCTGTTTCCCTCAGCCCTGCTTTGTCCCTGACTCCATGCTTCCCTCAGCCCTGCCTTGTCCCTGACTTCCTGTTTCCCTCAGCCCTGCCTTGTCCCTGACTTCCTGTTTCCCTCAGCCCTGCCTTGTCCCTGACTTCCTGTTTCCCTCAGCCACGCCTTGTCCCTGTAACAGCCTGTTTCCCTCAGCCCTGCCTTGTCCCTGACTCCCTGTTTCCCTCAGCCCTGCCTTGTCCCTGACTCCCTGTTTCCCTCAGCCCTGCCTTGTCCCTGACTCCCTGTTTCCATCAGCCCTGCCTTGCCCCTGACTCCCTGTTTCCATCAGCCCTGCCTTGTCCCTGACTCCCTGTTTCCCTCAGCCCTGCCTTGTCCCTGACTTCCTGTTTCCCTCAGCCCTGCCTTGTCCCTGACTTGTCCCTGCATTAGTCCTGCCAGTCTGCATTAGTCCTGCCAGTCTCCAGGAGGACTGTCTGCATTAGTCCTTCCAGTCTGCATTAGTCCTGCCAGTCTGCATTAGTCCTGTCAGTCTGCATTAGTCCTGTCAGTCTGCATTAGTCCTGCCAGTCAGCATTAGTCATGTCAGTCTGTATTAGTCATGTCAGTCTGCAATAGTCAAGTCAGTCTGCATTAGTCCTGTCCATCTGCATTATTCCGGCCAGTCTGCAGGAGGTCTGCCTACATTAGTCCTGCCAGTCTTCAGGAAACCTGTCTGCATTAGTCCTGCCAGTCTGCATTAGTCCTGCCAGTCTGCAGGAGGCCTGTCTGCATTAGACCTGCCAGTCTGCAGGAACCCTGTCTGCATTAGCCATGTCAGTCTGCATTAGTCCTGTCAGTCTGCATTAGTCCTGTCAGTCTGCATTAGTCCTGCCAGTCTCCATTCGTCCTGTCAGTCTGCATTAGTCCTGCCAGTCTCCATTCGTCCTGTCAGTCTGCAGGATGCCAGTCTGCATTAGTCAAGTCAGTCTGCATTAGTCCTGTCAGTCTGCATTAGTCCTGCCAGTCTGCATTAGCCCTGTCAGTCTGCATTAGTCCTGTCAGTCTGCAGGATGCCAGTCTGTATTAGTCAAGTCAGTCTGCATTAGTCCCGTCAGTCTGCATTTGTCATGTCAGTCTGCATTAGTCCTGCCAGTCTGCATTCGTCCTGCCAGTCTTCATTAGTCCTGCCAGTCTGCATTAGTCCTGCCAGTCTACATTAGTCCTGCCAGTCTACATTAGTCCTGCCTGTCTTCAGGAACCCTGTCCGCATTAGTCCTGCCAGTCTTCAGGAGGACTGCCAGTCTGCATTAGTCCTGCCAGTCTTCAGGAGGCCTACCTAGCCTGGCCTCTGTTCCCCGCCTGTGTTGGCTACAAACCTGGATTCAAACAGTATTTGTTCTCTTCAGAATCCTATTTAAACCCTGAGGTCTGGTTGGATCAGCCAGCGTAGCGGGAGCTTGTCCCCTGCCCTGGCCTGGCAGGAGGGGAACAAACTAATTGCCAGACAGTCTTTCAGGCCCTCAGCCCCTACTGGGCTCTGCTGGTCTGGTCCAGGCTGGCAGAGTGACACCACGCTGTGATCCAACAATAGAACACACTCTGTCCCTAATGGAGCCCTGTCCTTTATGTTGTGCACTGCTACTGATCAGGGGTGTGTGTGTGTGTGTGTGTGTGTGTGTGTGTGTGTGTGTGTGTGGGCCACTACATAGGGAACAGTTAGCCATTTGAGATACAAGCAGAACCTTATTGTCAAACTGCAACAGGAAGGAAAGGGACAGATGGACTGATCACGTGACTCACCCTGACCCCTGACCCCTGGCTAGTAGCTACACCTGGACATGGCATGATAGCATGACTAGTATGTCATGTTCACACATGTTGTTGAACACAGACAAAAAAAAAACTGTCCCCTTTCCCTGTTTGTGTGTCCCAAAAGGCACCATATCATTTCCTAAATAGTGCACTACTTTTGACCAAGGCCCAGTGTGCACTGCATAGAGAATAAGATGCCATTTGTGACGTAGCCTGTGGCCTAATGAGCTCTCAGCAGCAGGAAACGTTGGGCTTGTCAATGGAGAAGGGCCCGGCCGTGAAGAGAAGACACCTGTGGTGTTCACTGGGCCGCCTCTTTCTGCCTCAACACAGGGTCTGGGTGGTGTTTACTGGGCCACCTCTTTCTCCTTCAACACAGGGTCTGGGTGGTGTCTACTGGGCCACCTCTTTCTGCTTCAACACAGGGTCTGGGTGGTGTCTACTGGGCCACCTCTTTCTCCTTCAACACAGGGTCTGGGTGGTGTTTACTGGGCCACCTCTTTCTGCTTCAACACAGGGTCTGGGTGGTGTCTACTGGGCCAGCTCTTTCTGCTTCAACACAGGGTCTGGGTGGTGTCTACTGGGCCACCTCTTTCTGCTTCAACACAGGGTCTGGGTGGTGTCTACTGGGCCACCTCTTTCTGCTTCAACACAGGGTCTGGGTGGTGTCTACTGGGCCACCTCTTTCTGATTCAACACGTGATAGTGGCAACACATGGAGTTGGGTTGATATAGACATGGTAGAATACATGATAGTGACAACACATGGAGTTGGGTTGGATATAGTCATGGTAGGATACATGATAGTGACAACACATGGAGTTGGGTTGATATAGTCATGGTAGGATACATGATAGTGACAACACATGGAGGTGGGTTGATATAGACATGGTAGGATACATGATAGTGACAACACATGGAGTTGGGTTGATATAGACATGGTAGGATACATGATAGTGACAACACATGGAGGTGGGTTGATATAGACATGGTAGGATACATGATAGTGACAACACATGGAGTTGGGTTGATATAGACATGGTAGGATACATGATAGTGACAACACATGGAGGTGGGTTGATATAGACATGGTAGGATACATGATAGTGACAACACATGGAGTTGGGTTGATATAGACATGGTAGGATACATGATAGTGACAACACATGGAGTTGGGTTGATATAGACATGGTAGAATACATGATAGTGGCAACACATGGAGTTGGGTTGATATAGACATGGTAGGATACATGATAGTGACAACACATGGAGTTGGGTTGATATAGACATGGTAGGATACATGATAGTGACAACACATGGAGTTGGGTTGATATAGACATGGTAGGATACATGATAGTGACAACACATGGAGTTGGGTTGATATAGTCATGGTAGGATACATGATAGTGACAACACATGGAGTTGGGTTGATATAGACATGGTAAGATACATGATAGTGACAACACATGGATTTGGGTTGATATAGACATGGTAGGATACATGATAGTGACAACACATGGAGTTGGGTTGATATAGACATGGTAGGATACATGATAGTGACAACACATGGAGTTGGGTGATTTGATATAGACATGGTAGGATACATGATAGTGACAACACATGGAGTTGGGTTGATATAATCATGGTAGGATACATGATAGTGACAACACATGGAGTTGGGTTGATATAATCATGGTAGGATACATGATAGTGACAACACATTGAGTTGGGTTGATATAATCATGGTAGGATACATGATAGTGACAACACATTGAGTTGGGTTGATATAATCATGGTAGGATACATGATAGTGACAACACATTGAGTTGGGTTGATATAATCATGGTAGGATACATGATAGTGACAACACATTGAGTTGGGTTGATATAATCATGGTAGGATACATGATAGTGACAACACATTGAGTTGGGTTGATATAATCATGGTAGGATACATGATAGTGACAACACATTGAGTTGGGTTGATATAATCATGGTAGGATACATGATAGTGACAACACATTGAGTTGGGTTGATATAATCATGGTAGGATACATGATAGTGACAACACATAGAGTTGGGTTGATATAATCATGGTAGGATACATGATAGTGACAACACATGGAGTTGGGTTGATATAATCATGGTAGGATATAGTATTTCTTACAATCTTCTATTTTGACTGGAATTGTGTTGGTCCTTGTTAATAAGCACAACATTTATTCCAGTTCTCAAACAGTTTAACTGTCAGATTGGGCTGTTTTCACCTCTTCTTCTTCTCAGAATTGATCAACCAGCCCGTTACCACGGTTACGGGGAAAAAACAGTTTCCGGTGCCCTTTTTTTGTGTTTTTAGGTATGAGCACATGACCCCCCCCCCCCCCCCCCCCCCCCAAAAGTGTCTGTGTACGGCTCTGTAGTTACGCCTGCTGCCTAAAGAGCTACTCGACTAACTAACCATGGTAATTTCAACAGAACTATGACTGACAGCAGCACTACTCAGAAGAATGGGGATGTAGAAGACTCTGTAGAAGATACCAGAGGACATGTAGCCATCTGTAAACCCTCACAGAGACATGTTTCACATCTATCTGTCAAATACATGAACTAGAGCCTGTTGTTGTTGTTGTTGATGTTTATTTTGGAATGGATTGTGTTTACTGGGCCACCTCTTTCAAATAAATGAATTAGAGCCTGTTGTTGTTGTTGTTGATGTTTATTTTGGAATGGATTGTGTTTACTGGGCCACCTCTTTCAAATAAATGAACTAGAGCCTGTTGTTGTTGTTGTTGTTGATGTTTATTTTGGAATGGATTGTGTTTACTGGGCCACCTCTTTCAAATAAATGAATTAGAGCCTGTTGTTGTTGTTGTTGATGTTTATTTTGGAATGGATTGTGTTTACTGGGCCACCTCTTTCAAATAAATGAACTAGAGCCTGTTGTTGTTGTTGATGTTTATTTTGGAATGGATTGTGTTTACTGGGCCACCTCTTTCAAATAAATGAACTAGAGCCTGTTGTTGTTGTTGTTGTTGATGTTTATTTTGGAATGGATTGTGTTTACTGGGCCACCTCTTTCAAATAAATGAATTAGAGCCTGTTGTTGTTGTTGTTGATGATGTTTATTTTGGAATGGATTGTGTTTACTGGGCCACCACTTTCAAATAAATGAACTAGAGCCTGTTGTTGTTGTTGTTGATGTTTATTTTGGAATGGATTGTGTTTACTGGGCCACCTCTTTCAAATAAATGAACTAGAGCCTGTTGTTGTTGTTGTTTCATTCAGGATGTTTATTTTAGAATGGATTGTGTTTACTGGGCCACCTCTTTCAAATAAATGAACTAGAGCCTGTTGTTGTTGTTGTTGTTGATGTTTATTTTGGAATGGATTGTGTTTACTGGGCCACCTCTTTCAAATAAATGAACTAGAGTCTGTTGTTGTTGTTGTTGTTGTTGATGTTTATTTTGGAATGGATTGTGTTTACTGGGCCACCTCTTTCAAATAAATGAACTAGAGCCTGTTGTTGTTGTTGTTGTTGATGTTTATTTTGGAATGGATTGTGTTTACTGGGCCACCTCTTTCAAATAAATGAACTAGAGCCTGTTGTTGTTGTTGATGTTTATTTTGGAATGGATTGTGTTTACTGGGCCACCTCTTTCAAATAAATGAATTAGAGCCTGTTGTTGTTGTTGATGTTTATTTTGGAATGGATTGTGTTTACTGGGCCACCTCTTTCAAATAAATGAAATAGAGCCTGTTGTTGTTGTTGTTGTTGATGTTTATTTTGGAATGGATTGTGTTTACTGGGCCACCTCTTTCAAATAAATGAACTAGAGTCTGTTGTTGTTGTTGTTGATGTTTATTTTGGAATGGATTGTGTTTACTGGGCCACCTCTTTCAAATAAATGAACTAGAGCCTGTTGTTGTTGTTGATGTTTATTTTGGAATGGATTGTGTTTACTGGGCCACCTCTTTCAAATAAATGAATTAGAGCCTGTTGTTGTTGTTGATGTTTATTTTGGAATGGATTGTGTTTACTGGGCCACCTCTTTCAAATAAATGAACTAGAGCCTGTTGTTGTTGTTGTTGTTGATGTTTATTTTGGAATGGATTGTGTTTACTGGGCCACCTCTTTCAAATAAATGAACTAGAGTCTGTTGTTGTTGTTGTTGATGTTTATTTTGGAATGGATTGTGTTTACTGGGCCACCTCTTTCAAATAAATGAACTAGAGCCTGTTGTTGTTGTTGTTGATGTTTATTTTGGAATGGATTGTGTTTACTGGGCCACCTCTTTCAAATAAATGAATTAGAGCCTGTTGTTGTTGTTGATGTTTATTTTGGAATGGATTGTGTTTACTGGGCCACCTCTTTCAAATAAATGAAATAGAGCCTGTTGTTGTTGTTGTTGTTGATGTTTATTTTGGAATGGATTGTGTTTACTGGGCCACCTCTTTCAAATAAATGAATTAGAGCCTGTTGTTGTTGTTGTTGATGTTTATTTTAGAATGGATTGTGTTTACTGGGCCACCTCTTTCAAATAAATGAATTAGAGCCTGTTGTTGTTGTTGTTATTGATGTTTATTTTGGAATGGATTTTGTTTACTGGGCCACCTCTTTCAAATAAATGAATTAGAGCCTGTTGTTGTTGTTGTTGATGTTTATTTTAGAATGGATTGTGTTTACTGGGCCACCTCTTTCAAATAAATGAATTAGAGCCTGTTGTTGTTGTTGTTGTTGATGTTTATTTTGGAATGGATTGTGTTTTATTGGGCCACCTCTTTCAAATAAATGAATTAGAGCCTGTTGTTGTTGTTGATGTTTATTTTGGAATGGATTGTGTTTACTGGGCCACCTCTTTCAAATAAATGAACTAGAGCCTGTTGTTGTTGTTGTTGTTGATGTTTATTTTGGAATGGATTGTGTTTTACAACTAATGCCTGTCGTGTCCCATCAACTGTCGATCGATGGGTTTGGCTCGTTTTCATGTAGAAAATGCATTTGTTTGTCAGCTGAAAGTAAACGTAGCTATCAATCACAAAGACTAAAGACCATTAGAGGACCAAGAAACACCAGGTCTCTGGAAAGCTCGTTAATTGTCAAAGGACATTTTGGTCATCCTGGGTGAAAGACAGTCAGAGACACTCACAAACAACGATCATGTGTTTTGAGAATTAATCGGGGCGGCAGCATAGCCTAGTGGTTAGAGCGTTGGACTAGTAACCAGCAGGTAGCCTAGTGGTTAGAGCGTTGGACTAGTAACCAGCAGGTAGCCTAGTGGTTAGAGCGTTGGACTAGTAACCAGCAGGTAGTCTAGTGGTTAGAGTGTTGGACTAGTAACCAGTAGGTAGCCTAGTGGTTAGAGCGTTGGACTAGTAACCAGCAGGTAGCCTAGTGGTTAGAGCGTTGGACTAGTAACCAGCAGGTAGCCTAGTGGTTAGAGCGTTGGACTAGTAACCAGCAGGTAGTCTAGTGGTTAGAGCGTTGGACTAGTAACCAGCAGGTAGTCTAGTGGTTAGAGCGTTGGACTAGTAACCAGCAGGTAGCCTAGTGGTTAGAGCATTGGACTAGTAACCAGCAGGTAGTCTAGTGGTTAGAGCGTTGGACTAGTAACCAGCAGGTAGTCTAGTGGTTAGAGCGTTGGACTAGTAACCAGCAGGTAGTCTAGTGGTTAGAGCGTTGGACTAGTAACCAGCAGGTAGTCTAGTGGTTAGAGCGTTGGACTAGTAACCAGCAGGTAGCCTAGTGGTTAGAGCGTTGGACTAGTAACCAGCAGGTAGTCTAGTGGTTAGAGCGTTGGACTAGTAACCAGCAGGTAGTCTAGTGGTTAGAGCGTTGGACTAGTAACCAGCAGGTAGTCTAGTGGTTAGAGCGTTGGACTAGTAACCAGCAGGTAGTCTAGTGGTTAGAGTGTTGGACTAGTAACCAGCAGGTAGCCTAGTGGTTAGAGCGTTGGACTAGTAACCAAAAAGTTGCAAGATTGAATCCCCGAGCTGACAAGGTAAAAAATCTGTTGTTCTGCCACCTGAACAAGGCACTTAACCCACTGTTCCTAGGCTGTCATCGAAAATAAGAATTTGTTCTTAACCGACTTGCCTAGTTAAATAAAGGTGTAAATGTTTTTTGAGAAAGAATGAAGGGTTTCTTGGTTTTGAACTGATCCCTTGTTTCCAGGTAGATGTGACTGGTGCCTCTTCTCTATCTACTGTACCCACCTCGACTTCCAGTGGACGTTGGGGGGCTTCCACAATGTTGCTATACAGCTACAGGGCTGATTGAAGGTAGATGTGACTGCTTACAACCTCATGCTAATCACATTAGCCTACGTTAGCTCAACCGTCCCGTGGACTAATAATGTGGAGTCGTCCAGGTCCAGAGGAGGCACAGCAGACCCAGATCTGGACCCCCTCCACCATGCTGGACTGTTGGGATAAGGTTATTTTGGTGGTAGGCAGTGTTGGGTATTCTGTTATTTTGGTGGTAGGCAGTGTTGGGTATTCTGTTATTTTGGTGGTAGGCAGTGTTGGGTTTTCTGTTATTTTGGTGGTAGGCAGTGTTGGGTATTCTGTTATTTTGGTGGTAGACAGTGTTGGGATAAGGTTATTTTGGTGGTAGGCAGTGTTGGGTATTCTGTTATTTTGGTGGTAGGCAGTGTTGGGTATTCTGTTATTGTGGTGGTAGACAGTGTTAGGTATTCTGTTATTGTGGTGGTAGGCAGTGTTGGGTATTCTGTTATTTTGGTGGTAGGGGGTGTTGGGTTTTCTGTTATTTTGGTGGTAGGCAGTGTTGGCTATTCTGTTATTTTGGTGGAGGGGGTGTTGGGTTTTCTGTTATTTTGGTGGTAGGGGGTGTTGGGTTTTCTGTTATTTTGGTGGTAGGCAGTGTTGGGTTTTCTGTTATTTTGTTGGTAGGCTGTGTTGGGTTTTCGCCAAACATAGCGGTGTTGCTTGTGCCCAAAAAGGTCAATTTGGGACATGATGCACGGTCCAGAGTATGGACTTCAGGTTCTTCAGGTTTGTCCAGGGGGTTTCTGACCAAGTTAAGACGGGGCAGTTTGGTTCTTTTTTTTTAACAGCAGAGCCTTTCTTCCTAGCAACCCTACCACGGGTGGCATTTTGATTCAGTGTTCTCCTTATTGTTGAAGCACAGTTACCTGAGACGCAGCAAGGGAGGTCCGCACATCTCTAAAATCAAATCAAATCAAATGTATTCATATAGCCCTTCGTACTTCAGCTGATATCTCAAAGTGCTGTACAGAAACCCAGCCTAAAACCCCCAAACAGCAAGCAATGCAGGTGTAGAAGCACGGTGGCTAGGAAAAACTCCCTAGAAAGGCCAAAACCTAGGAAGAAACCTAGAGAGGAACCAGGCTAGATGTTATGTTTTGGGTTGACTTTTACCTGATTTATGATTGTTCCTGTGGCTCTTTGGTATACTTCGGAAGGGCGTCCACTTCTAGGAAGAGTTGCTGTCATGTTAAATACTCTCCTTTTGTAAATGATAAGCCTAACAAGTGAACTGATGGAGATCAAATCATTTCGAGATGATTTTACAGCCTTCTCCCAGACTGATGTGTTCTCACTACCCTCGTCCTGATGTCCTCTGAGATCTTCTCCTCTCTGTATGGTCTGCTTTGCATTCACCTGGACGGGTAACATTAAACTGAGCAGGTATCTCTCTATTTATCAGAGTCCCGCCCCCCCCTAACCATCTCTCCTTTGATTGGTTCATTTGATACCCAATTATTGACCCACCTGATTCTACTTATTAACTTCTTGATTTAACCCAATGCAACTCGAGGTTCACTTATCTTTTTGCATCGATTCAATTTAAAAATCAATTTGAAAAAACTACAACAAAAAATAAATCTGTAAATTGCACAAGGGGTTCACATACCTTCCATCAGTACTGTACGTAGTTCACATACCTTCCATCAGTACTGTACGTAGTTCACATACCTTCCATCAGTACTGTACGTAGTTCCAGATCTGTCCACACTGAAGGGGTTGAGGAAGAACGACTACAGGGGGTCTCCTTTACAGCCACTCAGTTAGACCATACATACAAGGGATCACACATCCAGTCTGTGATATATATAAACTGTAACAGATTTCAGCATTGATAAATCCCCCCCCCCCCAAAAAAAAACTTTTGCAGCTGGTACGCCCACCCACTAAGCCTAGACACAGTGACACGGTGTGTAATTGACTTTAAACCATGTGATTACTCTACCAGGCTCTACTGCCTGTCTACAGCTCCAGGTGCAGCTAGCTACCAGGTCGCTTCCAAAATATGGCATCCTATTCCCAACCCTACGGCTCCTGGTTAAATGTAGTGCACTATGTAGGGGAAAGGATGCCATTTGACTTTGTTGAGCTGCACAATCAATTTCACATACTTTCTGATGATTTGGACCTGGCGCACAGAAAAAATGCTAATTATCGGTCGCGTGACTCGAATGGGATTTGTGCCACAAATGCTAAAAACGTTAGCATGTGGAAACAGTGGCAGGGAAACTCAGCCAAAGCATGGTTCTCTGTCATACCTTGTCCATAGACTGCGTACAGGGTCAGGAAATCAATGTGACGTGATGTCATTCAGGTGAACTATCCCTTCATTTGTTTTTGTTTTCCTGTAATGATTTTGTGTCGATATTGATGAAAATGAAGCATGGGTTTATTCTAAGGAAAAACAATCTAGCTATTGTTTAGCTAACGTTGGCTAACGTTAGCATTCAACTAGCTAGCCTATTTTAAGTTAGTTTGATGTGAATATGAAAAGCTTATGTATATATTATGTCAATTGGACATTTCTCCCAATACCTCTACTTCAACTCTCTTCAATAAGCTTTACCTCATCTCTTTGCCTCCAGAACCCCCCCAAGCCCAGACCCTCTCTAACTTCAGACCGCCTCAGACCCTCTCTAACCTCAGACTCTCTCTAACCGCAGACCCTCTCTGACCCCAGACCCTCACTGACCTCAGACCCTCTCTTACCCAGGAACCTCTCTAACCCCAGACCCCTCAGACCCTCTCTAACCCCAGACCCTCTCTAACCCCAGACCCTCTCTAACCTCAGACCCTCTCTAACCTCAGACCCTCTCTGACTCCCACTAACCCCAGACCCTCTCTAACCCCGGACCCCCTCAGACCCTCTCTAACCTCAGACTCTCTAACCGCAGACCCTCTCTGACCCCAGACCCTCTCTGACCTCAGACCCTCTCTAACCTCAGACCTCCTCAGACCCTCTCTAACCTCAGACCCTTTCTGCCCTCAGACCCTCTCTAACCCCAGACCCTCTCTAATCTCAGATCCTCTAACCCCCTCTAATCCCAGACCCTCTCTAACCTCAGACCCTCAATAACCCCAGACCCCCTCAGACCCCAGACCCTCTCTAACCTCAGACCCTCTCTAACCCCAGACCCTCTCTAACCTCAGACCCCCTCTAACCTCAGACCCTCAATAACCCCAGACCCCCTCTAACCCCAGACCCCCCTCAGACCCTCTCTAATCCCAGACCCCCTCTAACCCCAGACCCCCTCTAAACTCAGATCCTCTCTAACCTCAGACCCTCTCTAACCTCAGACCCTCTCTGACTCCCACTAACCCCAGACCCTCTCTAACCCCGGACCCCCTCAGACCCTCTCTAACCTCAGACCCTCAATAAATCCAGACCCCCTCAGACCCCAGACCCTCTCTAACCTCAGACCCCCTCTAACCCCAGACCCTCTCTAACCTCAGACCCCCTCTAACCTCAGACCCTCAATAACCCCAGACCCCCTCTAACCCCAGACCCCTCTCAGACCCCCTCTAACCCCAGACCCTCTCTAAACTCAGATCCTCTCTAACCTCAGACCCTCTCTAACCTCAGACCCTCTCTGACTCCCACTAACCCCAGACCCTCTCTAACCCCGGACCCCCTCAGACCCTCTAACCTCAGACCCTCAATAAATCCAGACCCCCTCAGACCCCAGACCCTCTCTAACCTCAGACCCCCTCTAACCCCAGACCCTCTCTAACCTCAGACCCCCTCTAACCTCAGACCCTCAATAACCCCAGACCCCCTCTAACCCCAGACCCCTCTCAGACCCCCTCTAACCCCAGACCCTCTCTAACCCCAGACCCTCAATAACCTTATACCCTCTCTGACCCCAGACCCTCTTTGACCCCAGACCCCCTCTAACATCAGATTTTCTCACCAATAGGTTTCAGCTGTCTTTGTGATGACTGAATGTAGACTACAAGCTGCAGTATGCATGTGAGAGGAGGCCAGGACAGGAAATACTATTTCACAAACTATTTCAGGACACTTCCAACCCCTCGTTGCTGTTATTCCATGTTATTACCTGATGTCATTACTATAGTACAGACACATATGAAGTACGGTGAGACCTAATAACAAACATATCAGAATAGTAGGCCGAGTTGCTGTCATGTTAAATACTCCCCATTTGTAAATGATTAGCCTCACAAGTGAACTGATGGAGCTCAAATAATTTCGAGATGATTTTATAGCCTTCTCCCAGACTGATGTGTTCTCACTACCCTCGTCCTAATAACAAACATATCAGAATAGTAGCCTATTGGTCTTCAGACATTATGGCATTATGGTTTGCAATTGACAGTTAATACATAGTCTAGTGGTTAGAGCGTTGGACTAGCAACAAGAAAGGTTGTAAGATCGAATCCCCGAGCTGACAAGGTAAAAAATCTGTCGTTCTGCCTCTGAACAAGGCAGTTAACCCACTGTTCCTAGGCCGTCGTTGTAAATAAGAATTTGTTCTTAATTGACTTGCCTCGTTAAATAAATAAATAACAAACAGACACATCGTGCATTAGCCTATCGTCAATATTGATGGAAGCCAAACCAAAACTTCCCGAGTTTCTGAGAGAAAACGTTCAGCACTGAATAAAAACATCGTGGTTGCTTGAGTCTATACATTTCAAAAGCTAATGTGTCCATAGTGTTTTAATGTAACATAACAAAAAGCCTTGAATAAATTGGGTGGGATACAAAGTCACAGTTAACATCCAAATACAATTTCGAATTACTGCGTGACATTTTCGATACGAACGGAATGGGGGACTGAATTGGAGAGAGCGCCTCAAACTTACCCTTTATAGAACCGAGAGAAGTGAAATATGTTTCCCAAAGCTTTTAAAGAACACGAACCAGTAGATATATCCAAAATGTTACGACACTGTCCTCGGGAATTACTAATAATCACTGATAAATCCAATAGTACGGGCGCAGCAACAGCGTTCAGTTCAGTCATGTGCTCATTCCTCACCGCGAGGTTCGCTCTGTGGTTGAAGTGTCCGTCCACCCGTTTCCATACGCGCAGCGCTTCACCTCGAAGGTATGGTAGAGTACTGGACGCTCACACCCACCACTAAAAACTAGCATTGTTAACATTTCAAATAATAGGGCTTTTTCTTCGAGACAGCTTGAACTCAACTGCTATTTTGATTGGCATTAGTTACATACAGTAGGACCTAAATCATGCGTAATAACTTTCACAACGTTTTTTTCTTGGTAGCCTATAACACAAAATAACATTTCATCCATTTGTGATGTTTTTCTTTCGTGTTGGATGTTTTAAGGTGCAGCACAGATGGGCACTCAAGAGACAGGAGGGTATTTATGACACCATATTCCCTCTTTCACTCTTGTGTCCCTCCTTTCAGATCACGACTCTTGGTTTAAAACCTTCCCCTCCCTCTATTCTCACCCCTTCTCACCCCTTCTCATCCAGACTAATTGCCTTAAGCAATAAAACAGCCTTTAATATAATTACATTTCAATTTAAGAGTTTTATTGGCAAGTGAAGTAGATAATAAACAACAGTGAAAACAAACAGTAAACATTATTTCACACAATGTTCCAAAAGAATAAAGACATTTCAAATGTGATATTATGTCTTTATTCAGTGTTGTAAAGATGTGCAAATAGTTAAAAGTACAAAAGGGAAAATAAATATACTGGTCACTGGTTGTATTTACAATGGTGTTTGTTCTTCACTGGTTGCCCTTTTCTTGTGCAACAGGTCACACATCTTGCTGCTGTGATGTCACACGGTGGTATTTCACCCCAGTAGATATGAGAGTTTATCAAACTTGGGTTTGTTTTTGAATTCTTTGTGGTTCTGTGTTATCTGAGGGAAATGTCTCTCTCTAATATGGTCATACATTCTGGAAGGAGGTTAGGAAGTGCAGCTCAGTTTCCACCTCATTTTGTCACGAGCCGAATACAACAGTGAAAATGCTGACATACAAGCACTTAACCAACAATGCAGTTTTAAGAAAAATAAGTGTTAAGAAAGTCAATGTGGAGGCCGTATACAGGGGGTACCGGTACAGAGTGAATGTGGAGGCTATATACAGGGTGTTACGGTACAGAGTCAATGTGGAGGTTATACACAGGGGGTACCGGTACAGAGTCAATGTGGAGGCTATACACAGGGGGTACCGGTACAGAGTCAATGTGGAGGCTATATACAGGGTATTACGGTACAGAGTCAATGTGGAGGCTATATACAGGGGGTACCGGTACAGAGTCAATGTGGAGGTTATACACAGGGGGTACCGGTACAGAGTCAATGTGGAGGCTATATACAGGTGGTACCGGTACAGAGTCAATGTGGAGGCTATATACAGGGTGTTACGGTACAGAGTCAATGTGGAGGCTATATACAGGGGGTACCGGTACAGAGTCAATGTGGAGGCTATATACAGGGGGGTACCGGTACAGAGTCAATGTGGAGGCTATATACAGGGGGTACCAGTACAGAGTCAATGTGGAGGCTATATACAGGGTGTTACGGTACAGAGTCAATGTGGAGGCTATATACAGGGTATTACGGTACAGAGTCAATGTGGAGACTATATACAGGTGGGTACCGGTACAGAGTCAATGTGGAGGCTATATACAGGGTGTTATGGTACAAAGTCAATGTGGAGGCTATATACAGGGTGTTACGGTACAGAGTCAATGTGGAGGCTATATACAGGGTATTACGGTACAGAGTCAATGTGGAGGCTATATACAGGGTGTTACGGTACAGAGTCAATGTGGAGGCTATATACAGGGTGTTACAGTACAGAGTCAATGTGGAGGCTATATACAGGGTGTTACGGTACAGAGTCAATGTGGAGGCTATATACAGAGTGTTACGGTACAGAGTCAATGTGGAGGCTATATACAGGTTATTACGGTACAGAGTCAATGTGGAGGCTAAATACAGGGGGTACCGGTACAGAGTCAATGTGGAGGCTATATACAGGTGGTACCGGTACAGAGTCAATGTGGAGGCTATACACAGGGGGTACCGGTACAGAGTCAATGTGGAGGCTATATACAGGGTGTTACGGTACCGAGTCAATGTGGAGGCTATATACAGGTGGTACCAGTACAGAGTCAATGTGGAGGCTATATACAGGAGGTACCGGTACAGAGTCAATGTGGAGGCTATATACAGGTGGTACCAGTACAGAGTCAATGTGGAGGCTATATACAGGGGGGTACCGGTACAGAGTCAATGTGGAGGCTATATACAGGGGGTACCAGTACAGAGTCAATGTGGAGGCTATATACAGGGTGTTATGGTACAAAGTCAATGTGGAGGATATATACAGGGTGTTACGGTACAGAGTCAATGTGGAGGCTATATACAGGGTATTACGGTACAGAGTCAATGTGGAGGCTATATACAGGGTGTTACGGTACAGAGTCAATGTGGAGGCTATATACAGGGTGTTACAGTACAGAGTCAATGTGGAGGCTATATACAGGGTGTTACGGTACAGAGAATGTGGAGGCTATATACAGGGTATTACGGTACAGAGTCAATGTGGAGGCTAAATACAGGGGGTACAGAGTCAATGTGGAGGCTATATACAGGTGGTACCGGTACAGAGTCAATGTGGAGGCTATATACAGGGTGTTACGGTACCGAGTCAATGTGGAGGCTATATACAGGTGGTACCAGTACAGAGTCAATGTGGAGGCTATATACAGGAGGTACCGGTACAGAGTCAATGTGGAGGCTATATACAGGTGGTACCAGTACAGAGTCAATGTGGAGGCTATATACAGGAGGTACCGGTACAGAGTCAATGTGGAGACTATATACAGGAGGTACCGGTACAGAGTGAATGTGGAGGTTATATACAGGGTGTTACGGTACCGAGTCAATGTGGAGGCTATATACAGGTGGTACCTGTACAGAGTCAATGTGGAGGCTATATACAGGAGGTACCGGTACAGAGTCAATGTGGAGGCTATATACAGGGGGTACCAGTACAGAGTCAATGTGGAGGCTATATACAGGGGGGTACCGGTACAGAGTCAATGTGGAGGCTATATACAGGGGGTACCAGTACAGAGTCAATGTGGAGCCTATATACAGGGTGTTACGGTACAGAGTCAATGTGGAGGCTATATACAGAGGGTATCGGTACAGAGTCAATATGGAGGCTATATACAGGCGGTACCAGTACAGAGTCAATGTGGAGGCTATATACAGGGTGTTACGGTACAGAGTCAATGTGGAGGCTATATACAGGGTGTTACGGTACAGAGTCAATGTGGAGGCTATATACAGGGGGTACCGGTACAGAGTCAATGTGGAGGCTATATACAGGGGGTACTGGTACAGAGTCAATGTGGAGGCTATATACAGGGTATTACAGTACAGAGTCAATGTGGAGGCTATATACAGGGTATTACGGTACAGAGTCAATGTAGAGGCTATATACAGGGGGTACCAGTACAGAGTCAATGTGGAGGCTATATACAGGGTGTTACGGTACAGAGTCAATGTGGAGGCTATATACAGGCTATTACGGTACAGAGTCAATGTGGAGACTATATACAGGTGGGTACCGGTACAGAGTCAATGTGGAGGCTATATGCATGGTGTTATGGTACAAAGTCAATGTGGAGGCTATATACAGGGTGTTACGGTACAGAGTCAATGTGGAGACTATATACAGGGTATTACGGTACAGAGTCAATGTGGAGGCTATATACAGGGTGTTACGGTACAGAGTCAATGTGGAGGCTATATACAGGGTGTTACAGTACAGAGTCAATGTGGAGGCTATATACAGGGTGTTAAGGTACAGAGTCAATGTGGAGGCTATATACAGGGTATTACGGTACAGAGTCAATGTGGAGGGTAAATACAGGGGGTACCGGTACAGAGTCAATGTGGAGGCTATATACAGGTGGTACCGGTACAGAGTCAATGTGGAGGCTATATACAGGGGGTACCGGTACAGAGTCAATGTGGAGGCTATATACAGGTGGTACCAGTACAGAGTCAATGTGGAGGCTATATACAGGTGGTACCAGTACAGAGTCAATGTGGAGGCTATATACAGGAGGTACCGGTACAGAGTCAATGTGGAGGCTATATACAGGAGGTACCAGTACAGAGTCAATGAGGAGGCTATATACAGGGTGTTACGGTACAGAGTCAATGTGGAGGTTATATACAGGTGGTACCAGTACAGAGTCAATGTGGAGGCTATATACAGGGTGTTACGGTACAGAGTCAATGTGGAGGCTATATACAGGGTGTTACGGTACAGAGTCAATGTGGAGGCTATATACAGGGGGTACCGGTACAGAGTCAATGTGGAGGCTATATACAGGGGGTACTGGTACAGAGTCAATGTGGAGGCTATATACAGGGTATTACGGTACAGAGTCAATGTGGAGGCTATATACAGGGTGTTACGGTACAGAGTCAATGTGGAGGTTATATACAGGGTGTTACGGTACAGAGTCAATGTGGAGGCTATATACAGGGGGTACTGGTACAGAGTCAATGTGGAGGCTATATACAGGGGGTACTGGTACAGAGTCTATATACAGGGGGTACTAGTACAGAGTCAATGTGGAGGCTATATACAGGGTGTTACGGTACAGAGTCAATGTGGAGGCTATATACAGGCTATTACGGTACAGAGTCAATGTGGAGACTATATACAGGTGGGTACCGGTACAGAGTCAATGTGGAGGCTATATGCATGGTGTTATGGTACAAAGTCAATGTGGAGGCTATATACAGGGTGTTACGGTACAGAGTCAATGTGGAGGCTATATACAGGGTGTTACAGTACAGAGTCAATGTGGAGGCTATATACAGGGTGTTAAGGTACAGAGTCAATGTGGAGGCTAAATACAGGGGGTACCGGTACAGAGTCAATGTGGAGGCTATATACAGGTGGTACCGGTACAGAGTCAATGTGGAGGCTATATACAGGGGGTACCGGTACAGAGTCAATGTGGAGGCTATATACAGGTGGTACCAGTACAGAGTCAATGTGGAGGCTATATACAGGTGGTACCAGTACAGAGTCAATGTGGAGGCTATATACAGGAGGTACCGGTACAGAGTCAATGTGGAGGCTATATACAGGAGGTACCAGTACAGAGTCAATGAGGAGGCTATATACAGGGTGTTACGGTACAGAGTCAATGTGGAGGTTATATACAGGTGGTACCAGTACAGAGTCAATGTGGAGGCTATATACAGGTGGTACCAGTACAGAGTCAATGTGGAGGCTATATACAGGAGGTACCGGTACAGAGTCAATGTGGAGGCTATATACAGGAGGTACCAGTACAGAGTCAATGAGGAGGCTATATACAGGGTGTTACGGTACAGAGTCAATGTGGAGGTTATATACAGGTGGTACCAGTACAGAGTCAATGTGGAGGCTATATACAGGGTGTTATGGTACAGAGTCAATGTGGAGGCTATATACAGGGTGTTACGGTACAGAGTCAATGTGGAGGCTATATACAGGGGGTACCGGTACAGAGTCAATGTGGAGGCTATATACAGGGGGTACTGGTACAGAGTCAATGTGGAGGCTATATACAGGGTATTACGGTACAGAGTCAATGTGGAGGCTATATACAGGGTGTTACGGTACAGAGTCAATGTGGAGGTTATATACAGGGTGTTACGGTACAGAGTCAATGTGGAGGCTATATACAGGGGGTACTGGTACAGAGTCAATGTGGAGGCTATATACAGGGGGTACTGGTACAGAGTCTATATACAGGGGGTACTGGTACAGAGTCAATGTGGAGGCTATATACAGGGGGTACTGGTACAGAGTCAATGTGGAGGCTATATACAGGGTATTACGGTACAGAGTCAATGTGGAGACTATATACAGGGTGTTACGGTACAGAGTCAATGTGGAGGCTATATACAGGGGGTACCGGTACAGAGTCAATGTGGAGGCTATATACAGGGGGTACTGGTACAGAGTCAATGTGGAGGCTATATACAGGGTATTACAGTACAGAGTCAATGTGGAGGCTATATACAGGGTATTACGGTACAGAGTCAATGTAGAGGCTATATACAGGGGGTACCAGTACAGAGTCAATGTGGAGGCTATATACAGGGTGTTACGGTACAGAGTCAATGTGGAGGCTATATACAGGCTATTACGGTACAGAGTCAATGTGGAGACTATATACAGGTGGGTACCGGTACAGAGTCAATGTGGAGGCTATATGCATGGTGTTATGGTACAAAGTCAATGTGGAGGCTATATACAGGGTGTTACGGTACAGAGTCAATGTGGAGACTATATACAGGGTATTACGGTACAGAGTCAATGTGGAGGCTATATACAGGGTGTTACGGTACAGAGTCAATGTGGAGGCTATATACAGGGTGTTACAGTACAGAGTCAATGTGGAGGCTATATACAGGGTGTTAAGGTACAGAGTCAATGTGGAGGCTATATACAGGGTATTACGGTACAGAGTCAATGTGGAGGGTAAATACAGGGGGTACCGGTACAGAGTCAATGTGGAGGCTATATACAGGTGGTACCGGTACAGAGTCAATGTGGAGGCTATATACAGGGGGTACCGGTACAGAGTCAATGTGGAGGCTATATACAGGTGGTACCAGTACAGAGTCAATGTGGAGGCTATATACAGGTGGTACCAGTACAGAGTCAATGTGGAGGCTATATACAGGAGGTACCGGTACAGAGTCAATGTGGAGGCTATATACAGGAGGTACCAGTACAGAGTCAATGAGGAGGCTATATACAGGGTGTTACGGTACAGAGTCAATGTGGAGGTTATATACAGGTGGTACCAGTACAGAGTCAATGTGGAGGCTATATACAGGGTGTTACGGTACAGAGTCAATGTGGAGGCTATATACAGGGTGTTACGGTACAGAGTCAATGTGGAGGCTATATACAGGGGGTACCGGTACAGAGTCAATGTGGAGGCTATATACAGGGGGTACTGGTACAGAGTCAATGTGGAGGCTATATACAGGGTATTACGGTACAGAGTCAATGTGGAGGCTATATACAGGGTGTTACGGTACAGAGTCAATGTGGAGGTTATATACAGGGTGTTACGGTACAGAGTCAATGTGGAGGCTATATACAGGGGGTACTGGTACAGAGTCAATGTGGAGGCTATATACAGGGGGTACTGGTACAGAGTCTATATACAGGGGGTACTAGTACAGAGTCAATGTGGAGGCTATATACAGGGTGTTACGGTACAGAGTCAATGTGGAGGCTATATACAGGCTATTACGGTACAGAGTCAATGTGGAGACTATATACAGGTGGGTACCGGTACAGAGTCAATGTGGAGGCTATATGCATGGTGTTATGGTACAAAGTCAATGTGGAGGCTATATACAGGGTGTTACGGTACAGAGTCAATGTGGAGGCTATATACAGGGTGTTACAGTACAGAGTCAATGTGGAGGCTATATACAGGGTGTTAAGGTACAGAGTCAATGTGGAGGCTAAATACAGGGGGTACCGGTACAGAGTCAATGTGGAGGCTATACAGGTGGTACCGGTACAGAGTCAATGTGGAGGCTATATACAGGGGGTACCGGTACAGAGTCAATGTGGAGGCTATATACAGGTGGTACCAGTACAGAGTCAATGTGGAGGCTATATACAGGTGGTACCAGTACAGAGTCAATGTGGAGGCTATATACAGGAGGTACCGGTACAGAGTCAATGTGGAGGCTATATACAGGAGGTACCAGTACAGAGTCAATGAGGAGGCTATATACAGGGTGTTACGGTACAGAGTCAATGTGGAGGTTATATACAGGTGGTACCAGTACAGAGTCAATGTGGAGGCTATATACAGGTGGTACCAGTACAGAGTCAATGTGGAGGCTATATACAGGAGGTACCGGTACAGAGTCAATGTGGAGGCTATATACAGGAGGTACCAGTACAGAGTCAATGAGGAGGCTATATACAGGGTGTTACGGTACAGAGTCAATGTGGAGGTTATATACAGGTGGTACCAGTACAGAGTCAATGTGGAGGCTATATACAGGGTGTTATGGTACAGAGTCAATGTGGAGGCTATATACAGGGTGTTACGGTACAGAGTCAATGTGGAGGCTATATACAGGGGGTACCGGTACAGAGTCAATGTGGAGGCTATATACAGGGGGTACTGGTACAGAGTCAATGTGGAGGCTATATACAGGGTATTACGGTACAGAGTCAATGTGGAGGCTATATACAGGGTGTTACGGTACAGAGTCAATGTGGAGGTTATATACAGGGTGTTACGGTACAGAGTCAATGTGGAGGCTATATACAGGGGGTACTGGTACAGAGTCAATGTGGAGGCTATATACAGGGGGTACTGGTACAGAGTCTATATACAGGGGGTACTGGTACAGAGTCAATGTGGAGGCTATATACAGGGGGTACTGGTACAGAGTCAATGTGGAGGCTATATACAGGGTATTACGGTACAGAGTCAATGTGGAGACTATATACAGGGTGTTACGGTACAGAGTCAATGTGGAGGCTATATACAGGGGGTACCGGAACAGAGTCAATGTGGAGGCTATATACAGGGGGTACCAGTACAGAGTCAATGTGGAGGCTATATACAGGTGGTACCGGTACAGAGTCAATGTGGAGACTATATACAGGGGGTACCGGTACAGAGTCAATGTGATGGGGAACTGGTCAGTCGAGGTAAGTGAGGTAATATGTACATGTATTTAGAGTTAAAGTGACTGTGCATAGATTATAAACAGAGAGTAGCAGCAGCGTAAAAATGGGATGGGGGGGTGCCATTTGATTAGCTGTTCAGGGGTCTTATGGCTTGAGGGCAGAAGCTGTTGAGAAGCCTTTTGGACCTAGACTTGGCGCTCCGGTACCGCTTGCCGCGTGGTAGCAGAGAGAACAGTCTATGACTAGGGTGGCTGGAGACTGAAACGATTTGGCATGGGTCCTCAGATCCTCATAAAGCTCTACAGCTGCACCATCGAGAGCATCCTGACGGGTTGCATCACCGCCTGGTATGGCAGCTGCTCGGCCTCCGACCGCAAAGCACTACAGAGGGTAATGCGTACGGCCCAGTACATCCCTGGGGCCAAGCTTCCTGTCATACAGGCAGTGTCAGAGGAAGGCCCTAAAAATTGCCAAAGTCTCCTGAGGGGGAATAGGCGTTTTCGTGCCCTCTTCACGACTGTCTTGGTGTGTTTGGACCATGTTAGTTTGTTGGTGATGAGGACACCAAGGAACTTGAAGCTCTCGACCTGCTCCACTACAGCCCCGTCGATGAGAATGGGGGCTTGCTCAGTCCTCCTTTTCCTGTAGTCCACAATCATCTTCTTTGTCTTGATCACTCTGAGGGAGACGTTGTTATCCTGACACCACACTGCCAGGTCTCTGACCTGCTCCCTATAGGCTGTCTCATCGTTGTCGGTGATCAGGCCTACCACGGTGAATGACCTTTCCGTAGTACAGCACCCTATTCAACTATGGGCCGTGGTCAAAAGTAGTGAACTTTTAGGGCCTCCCGGGTGGCGCAGTGGTTAAGGGCGCTGCCAGCTGTGCCATCAGTCCCTGGGTTCGCGCCCAGGCTCTGTCGTAACCGGCCGTGACCGGGAGGTCTGTGGGGCGACGCACAATTGGCCTAGCGTCGCCCGGGTTAGGGAGGGCTTGGTCGGTAGGGGTGTCCTTGTCTCATCGCGCACCAGCGACTCCTGTGGCGGGCTGGGTGCAGTGTGCGCTAACCAAGGTGGCCAGGTGTACGGTGTTTCCTCCGGCGCATTGGTGCGGCTGGCTTCAGGGTTGGATGCACGCTGTTTTAAAAAGCAGTGCGGCTTGGTTGGGTTGTGTATCGGAGGACGCATGACTTTCAACCTTTGTCTCTCCCGAGCCCGTACGGGAGTTGCAGCGATGAGACAAGATAGTAGCTACTACAACAATTGGATACCACGAAAAAGGGCAAAAAAAAAAAAAAAAAGTACAGAGACAATGGGGAATTTTTTAACCTTTATTTTACTAGGCAAGTCAGTTAAGAACAAATTCTTATTTTCAATGACGGCCTAGGAACAGTGGGTTAACTGCCTGTTCAGGGGCAGAACAACAGATTTGTACCTTGTCAGCTCAGGGATTCGAACTTGCAACCTTTCGGTTACTAGTCCATCGCTCTAACCACTAGGCTACCCTGCCACTCTGTCTCTGTCTGACTGCATTCTAGAACATTTCTTCTGTCTGTCTCTGTCTGACTGCATTCTAGAACATTTCTTCTGTCTGACTGCATTCTAGAACATTTCTTCTGTCGGTCTCTGTCGGACTGCATTCTAGAACATTTCTTCTGTCGGTCTCTGTCGGACTGCATTCTAGAACATTTCTTCTGTCTGACTGCATTCTAGAAAATTTCTTCTGTCTGACTTCATTCTAGAACATTTCTTCTGTCTGTCTCTGTCTGACTGCATTCTAGAACATTTCTTCTGTCTGACTGCATTCTAGAACATTTCTTCTGTCTGTCTTTGTCTGACTGCATTCTAGAACATTTCTTCTGTCTGTCTCTGTCTGACTGCATTCTAGAACATTTCTTCTGTCTGATTTCATTCTAGAACATTTCTTCTGTCTGACTGCATTCTCGAACATTTCTTCTGTCTGACTTCATTCTCGAACATTTCTTCTGTCTGACTGCATTCTAGAACATTTCTTCTGTATGACTTCATTCTCGAACATTTCTTCTGTCTGACTGCATTCTAGAACATTTCTTCTGTCGGTCTCTGTCGGACTGCATTCTAGAACATTTCTTCTCTCGGTCTCTGTCGGACTGCATTCTAGAACATTTCTTCTGTCTGACTGCATTCTAGAACATTTCTTCTGTCTGACTTCATTCTAGAACATTTCTTCTGTCTGTCTCTGTCTGACTGCATTCTAGAACATTTCTTCTGTCTGACTGCATTCTAGAACATTTCTTCTGTCTGTCTCTGTCTGACTGCATTCTAGAACATTTCTTCTGTCTGTCTCTGTCTGACTGCATTCTAGAACATTTCTTCTGTCTGTCTCTGTCTGACTGCATTCTAGAACATTTCTTCTGTCTGATTTCATTCTAGAACATTTCTTCTGTCTGACTTCATTCTCGAACATTTCTTATGTCTGACTTCATTCTCGAACATTTCTTCTGTCTGACTGCATTCTAGAACATTTCTTCTGTATGACTTCATTCTCGAACATTTCTTCTGTCTGACTGCATTCTAGAACATTTCTTCTGTCTGACTTCATTCTCGAACATTTCTTCTGTCGGTCTGCATTCTAGAACATTTCTTCTGTCTGACTTCATTCTAGAACATTTCTTCTGTCTGACTGTATTCTAGAACATGTATTCTGTCTGACTTCATTCTAGAACATTTCTTCTGTCTGACTGTATTCTAGAACATGTATTCTGTCTGACTGCATTCTAGAACATTTCTTCTGTATGACTTCATTCTCGAACATTTCTTCTGTCTGACTGCATTCTAGAAGATTTCTTCTGTCGGTCTGCATTCTCAAACATTTCTTCTGTCTGACTTCATTCTAGAACATTTCTTCTGTCTGACTGTATTCTAGAACATGTATTCTGTCTGACTTCATTCTAGAACATTTCTTCTGTCTGACTGTATTCTAGAACATGTATTCTGTCTGACTGTATTCTAGAACATGTATTCTGTCTGACTTCATTCTAGAACATTTCTTCTGTCTGACTGTATTCTAGAACATGTATTCTGTCTGACTGCATTCTAGAACATTTCTTCTGTATGACTTCATTCTCGAACATTTCTTCTGTCTGACTTCATTCTCGAACATTTCTTCTGTCGGTCTGCATTCTCAAACATTTCTTCTGTCTGACTTCATTCTAGAACATTTCTTCTGTCTGACTGTATTCTAGAACATGTATTCTGTCTGACTTCATTCTAGAACATTTCTTCTGTCTGACTGTATTCTAGAACATGTATTCTGTCTGACTTAATTCTAGAACATTTCTTCTGTCTGTCTCTGTCTGACTGCATTCTAGAACATTTCTTCTGTCTGACTGCATTCTAGAACATTTCTTCTGTCTGTCTCTGTCTGACTGCATTCTAGAACATTTCTTCTGTCTGTCTCTGTCTGACTGCATTCTAGAACATTTCTTCTGTCTGTCTCTGTCTGACTGCATTCTAGAACATTTCTTCTGTCTGATTTCATTCTAGAACATTTCTTCTGTCTGACTTCATTCTCGAACATTTCTTCTGTCTGACTGCATTCTAGAACATTTCTTCTGTATGACTTCATTCTCGAACATTTCTTCTGTCTGACTGCATTCTAGAACATTTCTTCTGTCTGACTTCATTCTCGAACATTTCTTCTGTCTGACTTCATTCTCGAACATTTCTTCTGTCGGTCTGCATTCTAGAACATTTCTTCTGTCTGACTTCATTCTAGAACATTTCTTCTGTCTGACTGTATTCTAGAACATGTATTCTGTCTGACTTCATTCTAGAACATTTCTTCTGTCTGACTGTATTCTAGAACATGTATTCTGTCTGACTGCATTCTAGAACATTTCTTCTGTATGACTTCATTCTCGAACATTTCTTCTGTCTGACTGCATTCTAGAAGATTTCTTCTGTCTGACTTCATTCTCGAACATTTCTTCTGTCGGTCTGCATTCTCAAACATTTCTTCTGTCTGACTTCATTCTAGAACATTTCTTCTGTCTGACTGTATTCTAGAACATGTATTCTGTCTGACTTCATTCTAGAACATTTCTTCTGTCTGACTGTATTCTAGAACATGTATTCTGTCTGACTTAATTCTAGAACATTTCTTCTGTCTGTCTCTGTCTGACTGCATTCTAGAACATTTCTTCTGTCTGACTGCATTCTAGAACATTTCTTCTGTCTGTCTCTGTCTGACTGCATTCTAGAACATTTCTTCTGTCTGTCTCTGTCTGACTGCATTCTAGAACATTTCTTCTGTCTGTCTCTGTCTGACTGCATTCTAGAACATTTCTTCTGTCTGATTTCATTCTAGAACATTTCTTCTGTCTGACTTCATTCTCGAACATTTCTTCTGTCTGACTTCATTCTCGAACATTTCTTCTGTCTGACTGCATTCTAGAACATTTCTTCTGTATGACTTCATTCTCGAACATTTCTTCTGTCTGACTGCATTCTAGAACATTTCTTCTGTCTGACTTCATTCTCGAACATTTCTTCTGTCGGTCTGCATTCTAGAACATTTCTTCTGTCTGACTTCATTCTAGAACATTTCTTCTGTCTGACTGCATTCTAGAACATTTCTTCTGTATGACTTCATTCTCGAACATTTCTTCTGTCTGACTGCATTCTAGAACATTTCTTCTGTCTGACTTCATTCTCGAACATTTCTTCTGTCGGTCTGCATTCTAGAACATTTCTTCTGTCTGACTTCATTCTAGAACATTTCTTCTGTCTGACTGTATTCTAGAACATGTATTCTGTCTGACTTCATTCTAGAACATTTCTTCTGTCTGACTGTATTCTAGAACATGTATTCTGTCTGACTGCATTCTAGAACATTTCTTCTGTATGACTTCATTCTCGAACATTTCTTCTGTCTGACTGCATTCTAGAAGATTTCTTCTGTCTGACTTCATTCTCGAACATTTCTTCTGTCGGTCTGCATTCTCAAACATTTCTTCTGTCTGACTTCATTCTAGAACATTTCTTCTGTCTGACTGTATTCTAGAACATGTATTCTGTCTGACTTCATTCTAGAACATTTCTTCTGTCTGACTGTATTCTAGAACATGTATTCTGTCTGACTTAATTCTAGAACATTTCTTCTGTCTGACTGTATTCTAGAACATGTATTCTGTCTGGGGCAGTAACACATTTTCATTTCACATCTGTGAAGACGCTGTATGTAGACTTTTTGTTTTCTTTGTTCTACTGTATTATTGACTGTATGTTTTGTTTATTCCATGTGTAACTCTGTTGTTGTATGTGTCGAATTGCTATGCTTTATCTTGGCCAGGTCGCAGTTGCAAATGAGAACTTGTTCTCAACTAGCCTACCTGGTTAAATAAAGGTAAAATAAATAAATAACAAATAAAAAGACTCTAGACATGGACATAACATGGCCTTGGGATTTTACAGTACAAAGACACACCTGTGATAATGCACACAGGAATATTTAAAGACACACGGGTCTATTTTCTTATTTTTAATTGTACCTTTTATTTAACTAGGCAAGTCAGTTAAGAACACACGGGTCTATTTAAAGACACACAGGCCTATTTAAAGACACACAGGCCTATTTAAAGACACACGGGTCTATTTAAAGACACACAGGCCTATTTAAAGACACACAGGCCTATTTAAAGACACACGGGCCTATTTAAAGACACACAGGCCTATTTAAAGACACACGGGCCTATTTAAAGACACACAGGCCTATTTAAAGACACACGGGTCTAATTAAAGACACACAGGCCTATTTAAAGACACACAGGCCTATTTAAAGACACACGGGAATATTTAAAGACACACGGGCCTATTTAAAGACACACGGGCCTATTTAAAGACACACGGGCCTATTTAAAGACACACGGGCCTATTTAAAGACACACGGGCCTATTTAAAGGCACATTGGCCTATTTAAAGGCACACATTGGCCTATTTAAAGGCACACAGGCCTATTTAAAGACACATTGGCCTATTTAAAGGCACACGGGCCTATTTAAAGACACACGGGCCTATTTAAAGACACATTGGCCTATTTAAAGGCACACAGGCCTATTTAAAGACACATTGGCCTATTTAAAGGCACACAGGCCTATTTAAAGACACATTGGCCTATTTAAAGGCACACGGGCCTATTTAAAGGCACACCGGCCTATTTAAAGGCACACGGGAATATTTAAGGACACACGGGCCTATTTAAAAGACACACAGGAATATCTAAAGGCACACGGGCCTATTTAAAGACATTTGCTGCAATTTACAGTGTTATTATTGCTTGACAACAGAGTGTAAGGTTAAAGATGTAGACAACAGTACCCTCTATGTTTGTTCCAAGACAGAGTAAACCTTTATGTTGTCCTAGCAACTGTTGACACAGAACTCACTCACAGGCTACTTCCCAAATGGAACACTATTCCCTATACAGTGCACTGCTTTTGACCAGGGTCCATAGGGGCTCACAGGAATCTAGTCAACACTAGTGCACTATTGACTCAGAATGGACTTTGTTGCTACAGCCAAGAAGAAGCTGTGTTGTGGATTTAGAAGAAGCTGTGTTGTGGATTTAGAAGCTGTGTTGTGGATTCAGAAGCTGTGTTGTGGATGATTTAGAAGCTGTGTTGTGGTTTCAGAAGAAGCTGTGTTGTGGTTTCAGAAGCTGTGTTGTGGTTTCAGAAGAAGCTGTGTTGTGGATTCAGAAGCTGTGTTGTGGATTCAGAAGAAGCTGTGTTGTGGATTCAGAAGAAGCTGTGTTGTGGATTCAGAAGAAGCTGTGTTGTGGATTCAGAAGCTGTGTTGTGGATTCAGAGGAACCTGTGTTGTGGATTCAGAAGAACCTGTGTTGTGGATTCAGAAGAAGCTGTGTTGTGGATTCAGAAGAACCTGTGTTGTGGATTCAGAAGAAGCTGTGTTGTGGATTCAGAAGCTGTGTTGTGGATTCAGAGGAACCTGTGTTGTGGATTCAGAAGAAGCTGTGTTGTGGATTCAGAGGAACCTGTGTTGTGGATTCAGAAGCTGTGTTGTCGTTTCAGAAGAAGCTGTGTTGTGGATTCAGAAGAAGCTGTGTTGTGGATTCAGAAGCTGTGTTGTGGATTCAGAAGCTGTGTTGTGGATTCAGAAGCTGTGTTGTGGTTTCAGAAGAAGCTGTGTTGTGGTTTCAGAAGCTGTGTTGTGGTTTCAGAAGAAGCTGTGTTGTGGATTCAGAAGAAGCTGTGTTGTGGATTCAGAAGCTGTGTTGTGGATTCAGAAGCTGTGTTGTGGATTCAGAAGCTGTGTTGTGGATTCAGAAGAAGCTGTGTTGTGGATTCAGAAGCTGTGTTGTGGATTCAGAGGAACCTGTGTTGTGGATTCAGAAGAACCTGTGTTGTGGATTCAGAATAAGCTGTGTTGTGGTTTCAGAAGCTGTGTTGTGGATTCAGAAGCTGTGTTGTGGATTCAGAAGAACCTGTGTTGTGGATTCAGAAGAACCTGTGTTGTGGATTCAGAAGCTGTGTTGTCGTTTCAGAAGAAGCTGTGTTGTGGATTCAGAAGAAGCTGTGTTGTGGATTCAGAAGCTGTGTTGTGGATTCAGAAGCTGTGTTGTGGATTCAGAAGCTGTGTTGTGGTTTCAGAAGAAGCTGTGTTGTGGTTTCAGAAGCTGTGTTGTGGTTTCAGAAGAAGCTGTGTTGTGGATTCAGAAGAAGCTGTGTTGTGGATTCAGAAGCTGTGTTGTGGATTCAGAAGCTGTGTTGTGGATTCAGAAGAAGCTGTGTTGTGGATTCAGAAGCTGTGTTGTGGATTCAGAGGAACCTGTGTTGTGGATTCAGAAGAACCTGTGTTGTGGATTCAGAATAAGCTGTGTTGTGGTTTCAGAAGCTGTGTTGTGGATTCAGAAGCTGTGTTGTGGATTCAGAAGAACCTGTGTTGTGGATTCAGAAGAACCTGTGTTGTGGATTCAGAAGAACCTGTGTTGTGGATTCAGAGGAACCTGTGTTGTGGATTCAGAAGCTGTGTTGTGGTTTCAGAAGAAGCTGTGTTGTGGATTCAGAAGCTGTGTTGTGGATTCAGAAGCTGTGTTGTGGATTCAGAAGAAGCTGTGTTGTGGATTCAGAAGCTGTGTTGTGGATTCAGAAGAACCTGTGTTGTGGATTCAGAATAAGCTGTGTTGTGGTTTCAGAAGCTGTGTTGTGGATTCAGAAGCTGTGTTGTGGATTCAGAGGAACCTGTGTTGTGGATTCAGAAGAACCTGTGTTGTGGATTCAGAAGAAGCTGTGTTGTGGTTTCAGAAGCTGTGTTGTGGTTTCAGAAGCTGTGTTGTGGATTCAGAAGTTGTGTTGTGGTTTCAGAAGCTGTGTTGTGGATTCAGAAGCTCTTTCTCTCTCTCTCTCCCAATGTAAGATAGCATACACAATATAAGGGATAATTCTTGAGAGCAAACGTCATGGTTACCTCATTGATCCCTACAGAGCAACTCCTCCGTGGTGTTCTCCTCTCTCCTAACCTCACATAGGCAACAGACATGAGTCACATGCTTTGTTAGGCCTCTTTTCTTTTGAGTGGAGCAGACGGGAAGATGGGCCTCTGGTCGCAGTGGGAGACACAAAGAGGTCCACGAGTCATTTCAGCGTTCAACATGCAGGTATCAACGATGAATAACATCGTCCACGTGTTCTCCTCTTGAAAATCAATCCCTCATCAATTAATGAAACATCAATCAATAATTGCATTCACAAATTATTCATCGGCATTTTCTTTGGCTCGTCTGGTAACGGCAGTGAATTCCACTCACATGAAGATTCACCCTATAGATCCACCCTGTAGATCTATCGTATAGATCCATCCTATAGATCCATCCCATAGATTCACCCTATAGATCTACCCTATAGATCCACCCTATAGATCCACCCTATAGATTCATCCTATAGATCCATCCCATAGATCCACCCTATAGATCCACCCTATAGATTCATCCTATAGATCCACCCCATAGATTCATCCTATAGATCTATCCTATAGATCTACCCTATAGATCCACCCTATAGATCCACCCCATAGATTCATCCTATAGATCCATCCCATAGATCCACCCTGTAGATCCACCCTATAGATCCACCCTATAGATCCATCCTATAGATCCATCCTATAGATCCACCCTATAGATCCATGCTATAGATCCATGCTATAGATCCATGCTTTAGATCCACCTTATATATCTATCCTATAGATCCATGCTATAGATCCACCCTATAGATCCATGCTATAGATCCATGCTATAGATCCACCCTATAGATCAATCCTAAAGATCTATCCTATAGATCTATCCTATAGATCCATCCTATGGAGCCATCCTATAGATCTATCCTATAGATCCACCCTATAGATCCACCTTATAGATCCATGCTATAGATCCATGCTATAGATCCATTCTATAGATCCATGCTGTAGATCCACCCTATAGATCCACCCTATAGATCCACCTTATAGATCTATCCTATAGATCCATGCTATAGATCCACCCTATAGAGCCACCCTATAGACCCATCCTATAGATCCATGCTATAGATCCATGCAATAGATTCACCTTATAGATCCATGCTATAGATCCACCTTATAGACCATGCTATAGATCCATCCTATAGATCCATCCTATAGATCCATGCTATAGATCCATGCTATAGATCCATGCTTTAGATATATTCTATAGATCCACCCTATAGATCCATCCTATAGATCCATGCTTTAGATCCACCCTATAGATCCACCCTATAGATCCATCCTATAGATCCACCCTATAGATCCATGCTATAGATCCACCCTATAGGTCCACCCTATAGATCCATGCTATAGATCCATGCTGTAGATCCACCCTATAGATCCATGCTATAGATCCATGCTATAGATCCATGCTATAGATCCACCTTATAGATCCACCTTATAGATCCATCCTATAGATCCACCCTATAGATTCATCCTATAGATCCACCCTATAGATCCCTCCTATAGATCCATGCTATAGATCCATGCTATAGATTCACCTTATAGATCCATTGCTATAGATCCACCTTATAGATCATGCTATAGATTCATGCTATAGATACATCCTATAGATCCATGCTATAGATCCATGCTTTAGATCTATTCTATAGATCAACCCTATAGATCCATCCTATAGATCCATACTATAGATCCATCCTGGAGAGCCACATGCAGAGACCAAAGAATACACATGTATTGCCTTACCCCCCTACTCTTCTACATTTGCACACACTGTACATAGATGTTTATACTGTATGTTGCGTATTGACTGTACTTTTGTGTAACTCTGTGTTGTTGCTTTTATCGCACTGCTTTGCTTTATCTTGGCCAGGTCGCAGTTATAAATGAGAACTTGTTCTCAACTACCACTCCCTGGTAGTTGCAGGTTTTCTATTGGCTGTGACACTGACAGGTGCAGTCAGGCCTGCTGGTACTCTAATTGACTGATCTGGGTTTACCTAGCTAGTGGGCTCAGAGACAGAGAGAGGCAGAGAGAGAGAGAGAGAGAGAGACAGAGAGAGACAGATAGAGACAGGGAGAGACAGGGAGAGACAGGGAGAGACAGGGAGAGAGAGACAGAGAGAGACAGAGAGAGACAGAGAGACAGAGAAAGACAGGCAGAGAGAGATACAGAGAGAGAGAGAGAGAGAGCGAGAGAGAAACAGAGAAAGACAGAGAGAGAGACAGAGAGAGACAGAGAAAGACAGAGAAAGACAGAGAGAGACAGACAGAGACAGAGAGACAGAGAAAGACGGAGAGAGAGACAGAGAGAGAGAAAGACACAGAGAGAGACAGATAGAGACAGGGAGAGACAGATAGAGAGAGACAGAGAAAGACACACAGAGAGAGAGAGAGACAGGGAGAGACAGAGAGAGATACAGAGACACAGAGAGAGAGAGAGAGAGAGGGAGAGAGAGACAGAGACAGAGAGAGAGAGAGAGAGAGAGAGAGACAGAGAGACAGAGAAAGACAGGGAGAGACAGAGAGATACAGAGAGAGAGATTTTTGTTGTTTTTCACTTTATATATTCACTTTGTATGTTGTCTACCTCACTTGCTTTGGCAATGTTAACACATGTTTCCCATGCCAATAAAGCCCTTGAATTGAATT
>NW_022262667.1:0-92500 GCF_002021735.2 Oncorhynchus kisutch | reverse complement strand
AGTTCACCTGCGGTTTAAACCAGTTCACCTGCGGTTTAAACCAGTTCACCTGCGGTTTAAACCAGTTCACCTGCGGTTTAAACCAGTTCACCTGCATTTTGGATAGAAAATCAACAGTGTTTTTGTTGCAACAACAGAGTGATCAGGGACGTGCAGCTATAGTTATAATATAGTTATAATGTAGTTATAATGTAGTTATAATGTCGTTTTAATGTCGTTTTAATGTCGTTTTAATGTAGTTTTAATGTAGTTATAATGTAGTTATATAGTTACAATGTAGTTATAATGTAGTTTTAATATAGTTATAATAGTTATAATGTAGTTATAATGTAGTTATAATGTAGTTATAATGTAGTTACAATGTAGTTATAATGTAGTTTTAATATAGTTATAATAGTTATAATGTGGTTATAATGTAGTTTTAATGTAGTTATAATGTAGTTATAATATGGTTATAATATAGTTATAATATGGTTGTAATATAGTTTTCCTTCACATAAAATACATCAGTGCATCACGTTCATCAGTAAATAACTTCACTGTCATCAGCTCACACCAGAAGTACACTATTTATCTGTCAGCCACACAGGGATATGGGCTGATAATGAAGAAGTAAGGGGTTGTTCAGTTGCTAAAACAATGCATAGCCGCGTTTATCATCCCCCCCCACCCCCCCTGACGTCATCCTTGACTGCAGACCATAGTTTATTATATATGAGGCACTTCCTTTCCTCATTCCCCTAAGTCAACCCCCTCTTCTCTGCCTCTCCTCTTCTCTGCCTCTCCTCTCTTCTCAGCCTCCACTCTTAGTCTTTATAAGGTGCAGCATGACTCACCCTTGGATTCAATCATCTCTTTTCCTTATTTTATTCCTGATAAACTATCTACTCTGCAGAGATAGAGGTGATCTGCCTGCCTGCCCGCCTGCCCGCCCGCCCGCCCGCACTACTACTACTACTACTACTACTACTACTACTACTACTACTACTACTACTACTACTACTACTACTACTACTACTACTAGCTGGTGTTATTAAATAATGCAGAAGTCTTCCTCCTCCCCCCTTCTGTTGGCCTGGGAGACAGACAAGTCTTCCTAGAGACAGCCTTCTGTTGGTCCAGGAGACAGATCAGTCTTCCTAGAGACAGTCTTCTGTTGAGACAGGAGACAGACCAGTCTTCTTAGCCTCCTCCCAGGCCTTCTGTTGGGCCGGGAGACAGACCAGTCTTCTTAGCCTCCTCCCAGGCCTTCTGTTGGTCCAGGAGACAGACCAGTCTTCTTAGCCTCCTCCCAGGCCTTCTGTTGGGCCGGGAGACAGACCAGTCTTCCTAGAAACAGCCTTCTGTTGAGACAGGAGACAGACCAGTCTTCTTAGCCTCCTCCCAGGCCTTCTGTTGAGACAGGAGACAGACCAGTCTTCCTAGCCTCCTCCCAGGCCTTCTGTTGGGCCGGGAGACAGACCAGTCTTCCTAGCCTCCTCCCAGGCCTTCTGTTGGTCCAGGAGACAGACCAGTCTTCCTAGCCTCCTCCCAGGCCTTCTGTTGATCCAGGAGACAGACCAGTCCTCCTAGCCTCCTCCCAGGCCTCCTCCCAGGCCTTCTGTTGGTCCAGGAGACAGACCAGTCTTCCTAGCCTCCTCCCAGGCCTTCTGTTGGTCCAGGAGACAGACCAGTCCTCCTAGCCTCCTCCTAGGCCTTCTGTTGGTCCAGGAGACAGATCACAGAAGGGAAGACATAAAAGATCACCCACCGTTACCTCAACTCATCAGGCCATAGTCCAAAATGGGTTGGCGTGGTTACATGTGGTCTGCGGTTGTGAGGCCAGTTGGGCGTACTGCCAAATTCTCTATAATGACGTTTGAAGCGGCTTATGGTAGAGAAATTAACATTTAATTATTTGGCAACAGCTCTGGTGGACATTTCTGCAGTCAGCATGCCAATTGCATTCTCCCTCAACTTGAGACATCTGTGGCTTTGTGTTGTGTGACAAAACTGCTCATTGTAAAAATGGCCTTCTATTGTCCCCCAGCACAAGGTGCACCTGTGTAATGATCATGCTTTTTAATCAGCTTCTTGTTATGCCACACCTGTCAGGTGGATGGATTATCTTTGCAACGGAGAAATGCTCACTAACAGGGATGTAAACAAACTTGTGTACACAATGTAAGATTTTAGTGAGTATGGAACATTTCTGGGATCTTTTATTTCAGCTGATGAAACATGGGACCAACACTTCACATTGAGTTTATATTTGTGTTTAGTGTAGATTCCTCACAGTCTCAAAGGAGCTTTGTTGGGAAGAAATGGCCTTGGTGGGTAAATATTTGGGATGCAGTTATTGGGGTTTAATCAAAAGAAGCAGGTGAGTTGGTTAGTCCATCTGTGGTTTCTAAATGTCTCCCTTTGGTGTTTTCCAGTTAGAGGTTCTCCATTTCTGTAGTTTGAATGTTCAAACTCAGGTGCTTCCTGTTTCCATTGATCATCCTTGAGATGTTTATACAACTTGATTGGAGTCCACCTGTGGTAAATTCAGTTGATTGGACATGATTTGGAAAGGCACACGCCTGTCTCTATAAGGTCCCACAGTTGACAGTGCATGTCAGAGCAAAAACCAAGCCATGATGTCGAAGGAATTGTCCATAGAGCTCAGAGATAAGAATTGTGTCGAGGCACAGATCTGGGGAAGTGTACCAAAACATTTCTGTAGCATTTAAGGTCCCCAAGAACACAGTGGCCTCCATCATTCTTAAATGGAAGAAGTTTAGAACCACCAAGAATCTTCCTAGAGCTGGCCGCCCTGACAAACTGAGCAATCAGTGAAGGGCCTTGGTCAGGGAGGTGAACCTGATGGTCACTCTGACAGAGCTCCAGAGTTCCTCTGTGGAGATGGGAGAACCTTCCAGAAGGACAACCATTTCTGCAGCACTCCACCAATCAGGCCTTTATGGTAGAGTGGCCAGACGGAATCCACTCCTCAGTAAAAACACTTGACAGCCCACTTGGAGTTTGCCAGAAGGTACCTAAAGACTCTGACCATGAGAAACAAGATTCTCTGGTCTGATGAAACCAAGATTGAACTTGCCGTCACGTTTGTAGGAAACCTGGCACCATCCCTACGGTGAAGCATGGTGGTGGCTGCCTCATGCTGTGGGGATGTTTTTCAGTGGCAGGGACTGGGAGACTAGTTAGGATCGAGAGAAAGATGAACGGAGCAAAGTACAGAGAGATCCTTGATGAAAACCTGCTCCAGAGTGCTCCGGACCTCAGACTGGGATGAAGGTTCACCTTCCAACAGGACAACAACCCTAAGCACACAGCCTACACAATGCAGGAGTGGCTTCGGGACAAGTCTCTAAATGTCCTTGACTGACCCAGCCAGAGCCCAGACTTGAACCCGATCTAGAGTCTCTGGAGAGACCTGAAAATAGCTGTGCAGCGATGCTACACATCCAACCTGACAGAGCTTGAGAAGATCTGCAGAGAGGAATGGGAGAAACTCCCCAAATGCAGGTGTGCCAAGCTTGTAGCGTCATACCGCAGAAAACTCAAGGCTGTAATCGCTGCCAAAGGTGCTTCAACAAAGTACTGAGTAAAGGGTCTGAAAACATATGTAAATTAGATATATTTTTTTATACTTTTACAAAAATGTCTAAAAACCTGTTTTTTCTTTGTCACTGTGGGGTATTTTGTGTAGATTAATGAGGGGAAAAAACTATTGAAACCATTTCAGAATAAGGCTGTAACGTGACAAAAATCACTTTTAATGTGTAAAAAGTCAAGGGGTCTGAATACTTTCCAAATGCACTGTATAGGGAAAAGCCCGAGACGAGGGGTGCGTGCCCATGTAGTGGATAACCTGTCTCTGTCAATGAACTCACATACTGCTCCCCTGTCAGTAGTGACAGCCCTGCCGTTTCTCCCTTCACACCAACACATTCCACATACCCAGGTCGCAATTGTAAATGAGAACTTGTTCTCAACTTGCCTACCTGGTTAAATAAAGGTAAAATAAAAAATAAAAATAAATACCCAACCTGCAGCTGCGTGATGGATCAGCCCTGACAGCCCAGCCCACCGGAGGAGGAAGTGGAGGCAAGAAGACGTCTGTGAGAGGGAGGGAAGGTGGCCCACCGGAGGAGGAAGTGGAGGCAAGAAGAAGTCTGTGAGAGGGAAGGAAGGTGGCCCACCGGAGGAGGAAGTGGAGGCAAGAAGAAGTCTGTGAGAGGGAATGAAGGTGGCCCACCTGAGGAGAAAGTGGAGGCAAGAAGAAGTCTGTGAGAGGGAAGGAAGGTGGCCCAGCGGAGGAGGAAGTGGAGGCAAGAAGAAGTCTGTGAGAGGGAAGGAAGGTGGCCCACCGGAGGAGGAAGTGGAGGCAAGAAGAAGTCTGTGAGAGGGAAGGAAGGTGGCCCAGGGTTACTAGATGGTGGTGGTGGTACAGGGTTACTAGATGGTGGTGGTACAGGGTTACTAGATGGTGGTGGTACAGGGTTACTAGATGGTGGTGGTGGTACAGGGTTACTAGATGGTGGTGGTGGTACAGGGTTACTAGATGGTGGTGGTGGTACAGGGTTACTAGATGGTGGTGGTGGTACAGGGTTACTAGATGGTGGTGGTGGTACAGGGTTACTAGATGGTGGTGGTACAGGGTTACTAGATGGTGGTGGTGGTACAGGGTTACTAGATGGTGGTGGTGGTACAGGGTTACTAGATGGTGGTGGTGGTACAGGGTTACTAGATGGTGGTGGTACAGGGTTACTAGATGGTGGTGGTACAGGGTTAATCTATATTTTATTTGTTCAGTGTTGTATTAAATTATGTGCAGACATCCACCAACCACCTCTCTCTCTTCTCCGCACGCGCACACACCACTACTATAGACCACTACTATGGACCACTACTATAGACCACTACTATAGACCACTACTATAGACCACTACTATAGACCACTACCCTAGACCAATACCCTAGACCACTACTATAGACCACTACTATGGACCACTACTATAGACCACTACTATAGACCACTACTATAGACCACTACCCTAGACCAATACCCTAGACCAATACCCTAGACCACTACTATAGACCACTACCCTAGACCACTACTAGACCATTACCCTAGACCACTACTATAGACCACTACCCTAGACCAATACCCTAGACCACTACTATAGACCACTACTATAGACCACTACTATAGACCACTACTATGGACCACTACTATGGACCACTACCCTAGACCACTACTAGACCATTACCCTAGACCACTACTATAGACCACTACCCTAGACCACTACTTTAGACCAATACTATAGACCAATACTATAGACCAATACTATAGACCAATACTATAGACCACTACTATAGACCACTACTATAGACCACTACTTTAGACCACTACTTTAGACCACTACTATAGACCACTACTATAGACCACTACTATAGACCACTCCTTTAGACCACTCCTTTAGACCACTACCCTGGACCACTACTTTGGACCACTACTATAGACCACTACTATAGACCACTACTATAGACCACTCCTTTAGACCACTACCATAGACCACTACTATAGACCACTCCTTTAGACCACTCCTTTAGACCACTCCTTTGGACCACTCCTTTGGACCACTCCTTTGGGCCACTACTATAGACCACTACCCTGGACCACTACTTTGGACTGCTACCCTGGACCACTACTTTGGACCAGTCATTTGGACCTCATAGATTCAGCCCTTGGGGAGGAAGTGAGTAGTTTACCTTGACTCAGGATGGAGTTGTGAGTTCTCTCCAGACTGAAGACAGTGAGCGAAGGGGCAGATGTTGAGCTTTGAGACACAACACTAAAGAGACGGGGAACAAGATTTATGTTGAGTGTGAGATATGCATGTAGGATAGGATGCAGCTGGAGAGGGTGAGGAGAGGAAGTGGACATGCCTTAGACCCAGTGTGGATGTATGAGTCAGGGTCTTCAAGACTCTTCTCTCAACAGTAGTCTGTGTCAGTGTCATTGAGTTGGCTGGCTTGGTGTTGGAGTCTCCTATAGACAGGCAGCAGTAGAGACTCTTTAAAACAGTAGCCTACGTCAGTGAGTTGGCTGGCTTGGTGCTGGAGTATCCTATAGACAGGCATCAGTAGAGACTCTTTAAAACAGTAGCCTACGTCATTGAGTTGGCTGGCTTGGTGGTGTCTCCTATAGACAGGCAGCAACAGTACAGGGTCATTGAGTTGGCTGGCTTGGTGCTGGAGTCTCCTATAGACAGGCAGCAACAGTACAGGGTCATTGAGTTGGCTGGCTTGGTGCTGGAGTCTCCTATAGACAGGCAGCAACAGTACAGGGTCATTGAGTTGGCTGGCTTGGTGCTGGAGTCTCCTATAGACAGGCAGCAACAGTACAGGGTCAGTGAGTTGGCTGGCTTGGTGCTGGAGTCTCCTATAGACAGGCAGCAACAGTACAGGGTCATTGAGTTGGCTGGCTTGGTGCTGGAGTCTCCTATAGACAGGCAGCAACAGTACAGGGTCATTGAGTTGGCTGGCTTGGTGCTGGAGTCTCCTATAGACAGGCAGCAACAGTACAGGGTCAGTGAGTTGGCTGGCTTGGTGCTGGAGTCTCCTATAGACAGGCAGCAACAGTACAGGGTCATTGAGTTGGCTGGCTTGGTGGTGTCTCCTATAGACAGGCAGCAACAGTACAGGGTCTAGATCCCCCATAAGACAATAGACTTAGTTTATTTCCAATCAGGATGTGATTAATGGAGATGTTGACTAGGATTGTACCCTAGCTCCCTCCTCCACTCCACTGTCCTCTTTGTGAATGAATACACCCCCATCAGGCCCTGTCCTGTTAATAGTACTGAATGACTTCCTGTCTGTGTCCTCATTACCCCTCATAGTGAGGTGAAATTACATTACTCTGAGTGTGTGTGTGTATATGTGTGTATGTGTGTGTGCGTGCACGTGTGTCTGAACATGCAAGATACAGAGCTCGTCTTTCATAGAGATACTATCCCTTCTACACACACACACATATATATATATATATACATATACACACGCACGCGCGCTCGCTCGCCTGTTTCCTGTCTGCTGCTGTTCCTCACACAGAGAACTGCCATGATCTCATGTATGACGAACATGTCTCAGTCACACACCATTACTCAACCAATCTACTCCGCTGTCTCAGTCACACACCACTACTCAACCAATCTACTCCGCTGTCTCAGTCACACACCACTACTCAACCAATCTACTCTGTTGTCTCAGTCACACACCACTACTCAACCAATCTATTCTGTTGTCTCAGTCACACACCACTACTCAACTAATCTATTCTGTTGTCTCAGTCACACACCACTACTCAACTAATCTATTCTGTTGTCTCAGTCACACACCACTACTCAACCAATCTACTCTGTTGTCTCAGTCACACACCACTACTCAACCAATCTACTCTGTACTACTCAACCAATCTATTCTGTTGTCTCAGTCACACACCACTACTCAACTAATCTATTCTGTTGTCTCAGTCACACACCACTACTCAACCAATCTACTCTGTACTACTCAACCAATCTACTCTGTTGTCTCAGTCACACACCACTACTCAACCAATCTACTCTGTTGTCTCAGTCACACACCACTACTCAACCAATCTAATAGATCTAATAGAAACCACTGTGGATCCAGAGTTACCCATCTAATAGAAACCACTGTGGATCCAGAGTTGCCTATATAATAGAAACCACTGTGGATCCAGAGTTACCCATCTAATAGAAACCACAGTGGATCCAGAGTTGCCTATATAATAGAAACCACTGTGGATCCAGAGTTGCCTATATAATAGAAACCACTGTGGGTCCAGAGTTGCCTATATAATAGAAACCACTGTGGATCCAGAGTTGCCTATATAATAGAAACCACTGTGGATCCAGAGTTGCCTATATAATAGAAACCACTGTGGATCCAGAGTTGCCTATATAATAGAAACCACTGTGGATCCAGAGTTGCCTATATAATAGAAACCACTGTGGATCCAGAGTTGCCTATATAATAGAAACCACTGTGGATCCAGAGTTGCCTATATAATAGAAACCACTGTGGATCCAGAGTTGCCTATATAATAGAAACCACTGTGGATCCAGAGTTGCCTATATAATAGAAACCACTGTGGATCCAGAGTTGCCTATATAATAGAAACCACTGTGGATCCAGAGTTGCCTATATAATAGAAACCACTGTGGATCCAGAGTTGCCTATATAATAGAAACCACTGTGGATCCAGAGTTGCCTATATAATAGAAACCACTGTGGATCCAGAGTTGCCTATATAATAGAAACCACTGTGGATCCAGAGTTGCCTATATAATAGAAACCACTGTGGATCCAGAGTTGCCTATATAATAGAAACCACTGTGGATCCAGAGTTGCCTACATAATAGAAACCACTGTGGATCCAGAGTTGCCTATATAATAGAAACCACTGTGGATCCAGAGTTGCCTATATAATAGAAACCACTGTGGATCCAGAGTTGCCTATATAATAGAAACCACTGTGGATCCAGAGTTGCCTATATAATAGAAACCACTGTGGATCCAGAGTTGCCTATATAATAGAAACCACTGTGGATCCAGAGTTGCCTATATAATAGAAACCTCTGTGGATCCAGAGTTGCCTATATAATAGAAACCACTGTGGATCCAGAGTTGCCTATATAATAGAAACCACTGTGGATCCAGAGTTGCCTATACCAATACCAATATACATGTATTTAGTCTGCAAAGACTCTCCGAACCTTGTTTTGTTTCTTATTCAGAAATACTTTCCTTAATTAGGCAAGTCAACATGTACGCCCAAAGCAGGAGGCGATATATATATATATAATTCTGGTGTTTTATCATGTGTTCTCTGTGTGTGTGTAGCTGTACCATGTGTTCTCTCTCTGTGTGTGTGTAGCTGTACCATGTGTTCTCTCTCTGTGTGTGTGTAGCTGTAACATGTGTTCTCTGTGTGTGTGTAGCTGTAACATGTGTTCTCTGTGTGTGTAGCTGTAACATGTGTTCTCTGTGTGTGTGTGTGTGTGTGTGTGTGTGTGTGTGTGTGTGTGTGTGTGTGTGTGTGTGTGTGTGTGTGTGTGTGTGTGTGTACTGTATGTGTGTTTTTTATCTGCTATAGCTAAAGGTAACTGTGTTCTCTGTGTGTGTCCACTCTAACCACTAGGCTACCCTGTCGCCCCTGTGTGTTTTATCTGCTATAGCTAAAGGTAACTGTGTTCTCTGTGTGTGTCCACTCTAACCACTAGACTACCCTGTCGCCCCTGTGTGTTTTATCTGCTATAGCTAAAGGTGTACATAAAGTGTATATTTTTGTATCTGTTTTCTAAATGATTCTACTTCTTGCATCAGTTACCTGATGTGGAATAGAGTTCCATGTAGTCATGGCTCTATGTAGTACTGTGGAATAGAGTTCCATGTAGTCATGGCTCTATGTAGTACTGTGGAATAGAGTTCCATGTAGTCATGGCTCTATGTAGTACTGTGGAATAGAGTTCCATGTAGTCATGGCTCTATGTAGTACTGTGGAATAGAGTTCCATGTAGTCATGGCTCTATGTAGTACTGTGGAATAGAGTTCCATGTAGTCATGGCTCTATGTAGTACTGTGGAATAGAGTTCCATGTAGTCATGGCTCTATGTAGTACTGTGGAATAGAGTTCCATGTAGTCATGGCTCTATGTAGTACTGTGGAATAGAGTTCCATGTAGTCATGGCTCTATGTAGTACTGTGGAATAGAGTTCCATGTAGTCATGGCTCTATGTAGTACTGTGGAATAGAGTTCCATGTGGTCATGGCTCTATGTAGTACTGTGGAATAGAGTTCCATGTAGTCATGGCTCTATGTAGTACTGTGGAATAGAGTTCCATGTAGTCATGTCTCTATGTAGTACTGTGGAATAGAGTTCCATGTAGTCATGGCTCTATGTAGTACTGTGGAATAGAGTTCCATGTAGTCATGGCTCTATGTAGTACTGTGGAATAGAGTTCCATGTAGTCATGTCTCTATGTAGTACTGTGGAATAGAGTTCCATGTAGTCATGGCTCTATGTAGTACTGTGGAATAGAGTTCCATGTAGTCATGGCTCTATGTAGTACTGTGGAATAGAGTTCCATGTAGTCATGGCTCTATGTAGTACTGTGGAATAGAGTTCCATGTAGTCATGGCTCTATGTAGTACTGTGGAATAGAGTTCCATGTAGTCATGGCTCTATGTAGTACTGTGGAATAGAGTTCCATGTGGTCATGGCTCTATGTAGTACTGTGGAATAGAGTTCCATGTAGTCATGGCTCTATGTAGTACTGTGGAATAGAGTTCCATGTAGTCATGGCTCTATGTAGTACTGTGGAATAGAGTTCCATGTAGTCATGGCTCTATGTAGTACTGTGGAATAGAGTTCCATGTAGTCATGGCTCTATGTAGTACTGTGGAATAGAGTTCCATGTAGTCATGGCTCTATGTAGTACTGTGGAATAGAGTTCCATGTAGTCATGGCTCTATGTAGTACTGTGGAATAGAGTTCCATGTAGTCATGGCTCTATGTAGTACTGTGGAATAGAGTTCCATGTAGTCATGGCTCTATGTAGTACTGTGGAATAGAGTTCCATGTAGTCATGGCTCTATGTAGTACTGTGGAATAGAGTTCCATGTAGTCATGGCTCTATGTAGTACTGTGGAATAGAGTTCCATGTAGTCATGGCTCTATGTAGTTACTGTGCACCTCCCAGAGTCTGTTATGGATTTGGGGACTGTGAAGAAGAGACCCCCCCTGGTGGGATGTCTCGTGGGGTATGCATGGGTGTCCCAGCTTGTCTCGTGGGGTATGCAATGGGTGTCCCAGCTTGTCTCATGGGGTATGCATGGGTGTCCCAGCTTGTCTCTTGGGGTATGCATGGGTGTCCCAGCTTGTCTCGTGGGGTATGCAATGGGTGCCCCAGCTTGTCTCGTGGGGTATGCAATGGGTGTCCCAGCTTGTCTCGTGGGGTATGCAATGGGTGTCCCAGTTTGTCTCGTGGGGTATGCAATGGGTGTCCCAGCTTGTCTCGTGGGGTATGCAATGGGTGTCCCAGCTGTCTCGTGGGGTATGCAATGGGTGTCCCAGCTTATCTCGTGGGGTATGCAATGGGTGTCCCAGCTTGTCTCGTGGGGTATGCAATGGGGGGCCCAGCTTGTCTCGTGGGGTATGCAATGGGTGTCCCAGTTTGTCTCGTGGGGTATGCATGGGTGTCCCAGCTTGTCTCTTGGGGTATGCATGGGTGTCCCAGCTTGTCTCTTGGGGTATGCATGGGTGTCCCAGCTTGTCTCGTGGGGTATGCATGGGTGTCCCAGCTTGTCTCGTGGGGTATGCATGGGTGTCCCAGCTTGTCTCGTGGGGTATGCAATGGGTGTCCCAGCTTGTCTCGTGGGGTATGCAATGGGTGTCCCAGTTTGTCTCGTGGGGTATGCAATGGGTGTCCCAGCTTGTCTCGTGGGGTATGCAATGGGGGGCCCAGCTTGTCTCGTGGGGTATGCAATGGGTGTCCCAGCTTGTCTCGTGGGGTATGCAATGGGTGTCCCAGCTTGTCTCGTGGGGTATGCAATGGGGGGCCCAGCTTGTCTCGTGGGGTATGCAATGGGTGTCCCAGCTTGTCTCTTGGGGTATGCATGGGTGTCCCCGCTTGTCTCGTGGGGTATGCATGGGTGTCCCAGCTTGTCTCTTGGGGTATGCAATGGGTGTCCCAGCTTGTCTCGTGGGGTATGCAATGGGTGTCCCAGCTTGTCTCGTGGGGTATGCAATGGGTGTCCCAGCTTGTCTCGTGGGGTATGCAATGGGTGTCCCAGTTTGTCTCGTGGGGTATGCAATGGGTGTCCCAGCTTGTCTCGTGGGGTATGCAATGGGGGGCCCAGCTTGTCTCATGGGGTATGCAATGGGTGTCCCAGCTTGTCTCGTGGGGTATGCAATGGGGGGCCCAGCTTGTCTCGTGGGGTATGCAATGGGTGTCCCAGCTTGTCTCGTGGGGTATGCAATGGGTGTCCCAGCTTGTCTCGTGGGGTATGCAATGGGGGGCCCAGCTTGTCTCGTGGGGTATGCAATGGGTGTCCCAGTTTGTCTCGTGGGGTATGCATGGGTGTCCCAGCTTGTCTCTTGGGTATGCATGGGTGTCCCAGCTTGTCTCTTGGGGTATGCATGGGTGTCCCAGCTTGTCTCGTGGGGTATGCATGGGTGTCCCAGCTTGTCTCGTGGGGTATGCATGGGTGTCCCAGCTTGTCTCGTGGGGTATGCAATGGGTGTCCCAGCTTGTCTCGTGGGGTATGCAATGGGTGTCCCAGTTTGTCTCGTGGGGTATGCAATGGGTGTCCCAGCTTGTCTCGTGGGGTATGCAATGGGGGGCCCAGCTTGTCTCGTGGGGTATGCAATGGGTGTCCCAGCTTGTCTCGTGGGGTATGCAATGGGTGTCCCAGCTTGTCTCGTGGGGTATGCAATGGGGGCCCAGCTTGTCTCGTGGGGTATGCAATGGGTGTCCCAGCTTGTCTCGTGGGGTATGCAATGGGTGTCCCAGCTGTCTCTTGGGGTATGCATGGGTGTCCCCGCTTGTCTCGTGGGGTATGCATGGGTGTCCCAGCTTGTCTCGTGGGGTATGCAATGGGTGTCCCAGCTTGTCTCGTGGGGTTATGCAATGGGTGTCCCAGCTTGTCTCGTGGGGTAATGCATGGGTGTCCCAGCTTGGTCTCGTGGTTGGGGGTATGCAATGGGTGTCCAGTTGTCTCGTGGGTATGCAATGGGTGTCCCAGCTTGTCTCGTGGGGTATGCCATGGGGGGCCCAGCTTGTCTCGTGGGGTATGCAATGGGTGTCCCAGCTTGTCTCGTGGGGTATGCAATGGGGGGCCCAGCTTGTCTCGTGGGGTATGCAATGGGTGTCCCAGCTTGTCTCGTGGGGTATGCAATGGGTGTCCCAGCTTGTCTCGTGGGGTATGCAATGGGGGGCCCAGCTTGTCTCGTGGGGTATGCAATGGGGGGCCCAGCTTGTCTCGTGGGGTATGCAATGGGGGGCCCAGCTTGTCTCGTGGGGTATGCAATGGGGGGCCCAGCTTGTCTCGTGGGGTATGCATGGGGGGCCCAGCTTGTCTCGTGGGGTATGCAATGGGGGGCCCAGCTTGTCTCGTGGGGTATGCATGGGGGGCCCAGCTTGTCTCGTGGGGTATGCAATGGGGGGCCCAGCTTGTCTCGTGGGGTATGCAATGGGGGCCCAGCTTGTCTCGTGGGGTATGCAATGGGGGGCCCAGCTTGTCTCGTGGGGTATGCAATGGGGGGCCCAGCTTGTCTCGTGGGGTATGCAATGGGGGGCCCAGCTTGTCTCGTGGGGTATGCAATGGGGGGCCCAGCTTGTCTCGTGGGGTATGCAATGGGGGGCCCAGCTTGTCTCGTGGGGTATGCAATGGGGGGCCCAGCTTGTCTCGTGGGGTATGCAATGGGTGTCCCAGCTTGTCTCGTGGGGTATGCAATGGGTGTCCCAGCTTGTCTCGTGGGGTATGCAATGGGGGGCCCAGCTTGTCTCGTGGGGTATGCAATGGGGGGCCCAGCTTGTCTCGTGGGGTATGCAATGGGGGGCCCAGCTTGTCTCGTGGGGTATGCAATGGGGGCCCAGCTTGTCTCGTGGGGTATGCAATGGGGGCCCAGCTTGTCTCGTGGGGTATGCAATGGGTGTCCCAGCTTGTCTCGTGGGGTATGCATGGGGGTCCCAGCTTGTCTCGTGGGGTATGCAATGGGGGGCCCAGCTTGTCTCGTGGGGTATGCAATGGGTGTCCCAGCTTGTCTCGTGGGGTATGCAATGGGTGTCCCAGCTTGTCTCGTGGGGTATGCAATGGGGGGCCCAGCTTGTCTCGTGGGGTATGCAATGGGGGGCCCAGCTTGTCTCGTGGGGTATGCAATGGGGGGCCCAGCTTGTCTCGTGGGGTATGCAATGGGTGTCCCAGCTTGTCTCGTGGGGTATGCAATGGGGGCCCAGCTTGTCTCGTGGGGTATGCAATGGGGGGCCCAGCTTGTCTCGTGGGGTATGCAATGGGGGGCCCAGCTTGTCTCGTGGGGTATGCAATGGGGGGCCCAGCTTGTCTCGTGGGGTATGCAATGGGGGGCCCAGCTTGTCTCGTGGGGTATGCAATGGGGGGCCCAGCTTGTCTCGTGGGGTATGCAATGGGGGGCCCAGCTTGTCTCGTGGGGTATGCAATGGGGGGCCCAGCTTGTCTCGTGGGGTATGCAATGGGGGGCCCAGCTTGTCTCGTGGGGTATGCAATGGGGGGCCCAGCTTGTCTCGTGGGGTATGCAATGGGGGGCCCAGCTTGTCTCGTGGGGTATGCAATGGGGGGCCCAGCTTGTCTCGTGGGGTATGCAATGGGGGGCCCAGCTTGTCTCGTGGGGTATGCAATGGGGGGCCCAGCTTGTCTCGTGGGGTATGCAATGGGGGGCCCAGCTTGTCTCGTGGGGTATGCAATGGGGGGCCCAGCTTGTCTCGTGGGGTATGCAATGGGGGGCCCAGCTTGTCTCGTGGGGTATGCAATGGGGGGCCCAGCTTGTCTCGTGGGGTATGCAATGGGGGGCCCAGCTTGTCTCGTGGGGTATGCAATGGGGGGCCCAGCTTGTCTCGTGGGGTATGCAATGGGGGGCCCAGCTTGTCTCGTGGGGTATGCAATGGGGGGCCCAGCTTGTCTCGTGGGGTATGCAATGGGTGTCCCAGCTTGTCTCGTGGGGTATGCAATGGGGGGCCCAGCTTGTCTCGTGGGGTATGCAATGGGGGGCCCAGCTTGTCTCGTGGGGTATGCAATGGGGGTCCCAGCTTGTCTCGTGGGGTATGCAATGGGGGGCCCAGCTTGTCTCGTGGGGTATGCAATGGGGGGCCCAGCTTGTCTCGTGGGGTATGCAATGGGGGGCCCAGCTTGTCTCGTGGGGTATGCAATGGGGTCCCAGCTTGTCTCGTGGGGTATGCAATGGGTGTCCCAGCTTGTCTCGTGGGGTATGCAATGGGGGGCCCAGCTTGTCTCGTGGGGTATGCAATGGGGGGCCCAGCTTGTCTCGTGGGGTATGCAATGGGGGGCCCAGCTTGTCTCGTGGGGTATGCAATGGGGGGCCCAGCTTGTCTCGTGGGGTATGCAATGGGGTCCCAGCTTGTCTCGTGGGGTATGCAATGGGGGTCCCAGCTTGTCTCGTGGGGTATGCAATGGGGGGCCCAGCTTGTCTCGTGGGGTATGCAATGGGGGGCCCAGCTTGTCTCGTGGGGTATGCAATGGGGGGCCCAGCTTGTCTCGTGGGGTATGCAATGGGGGGCCCAGCTTGTCTCGTGGGGTATGCAATGGGGGGCCCAGCTTGTCTCGTGGGGTATGCAATGGGGGGCCCAGCTTGTCTCGTGGGGTATGCAATGGGGGGCCCAGCTTGTCTCGTGGGGTATGCAATGGGGGGCCCAGCTTGTCTCGTGGGGTATGCAATGGGGGGCCCAGCTTGTCTCGTGGGGTATGCAATGGGGGGCCCAGCTTGTCTCGTGGGGTATGCAATGGGGGGCCCAGCTTGTCTCGTGGGGTATGCAATGGGGGGCCCAGCTTGTCTCGTGGGGTATGCAATGGGGGGCCCAGCTTGTCTCGTGGGGTATGCAATGGGGGGCCCAGCTTGTCTCGTGGGGTATGCAATGGGGGGCCCAGCTTGTCTCGTGGGGTATGCAATGGGGGCCCAGCTTGTCTCGTGGGGTATGCAATGGGGGCCCAGCTTGTCTCGTGGGGTATGCAATGGGGGGCCCAGCTTGTCTCGTGGGGTATGCAATGGGGGGCCCAGCTTGTCTCGTGGGGTATGCAATGGGGGGCCCAGCTTGTCTCGTGGGGTATGCAATGGGGGGCCCAGCTTGTCTCGTGGGGTATGCAATGGGGGGCCCAGCTTGTCTCGTGGGGTATGCAATGGGGGGCCCAGCTTGTCTCGTGGGGTATGCAATGGGGGCCCAGCTTGTCTCGTGGGGTATGCAATGGGGGGCCCAGCTTGTCTCGTGGGGTATGCAATGGGGGGCCCAGCTTGTCTCGTGGGGTATGCAATGGGGGTCCCAGCTTGTCTCGTGGGGTATGCAATGGGGGCCCAGCTTGTCTCGTGGGGTATGCAATGGGGGGCCCAGCTTGTCTCGTGGGGTATGCAATGGGGGGCCCAGCTTGTCTCGTGGGGTATGCAATGGGGGTCCCAGCTTGTCTCGTGGGGTATGCAATGGGGGGCCCAGCTTGTCTCGTGGGGTATGCAATGGGGGGCCCAGCTTGTCTCGTGGGGTATGCAATGGGGGGCCCAGCTTGTCTCGTGGGGTATGCAATGGGGGGCCCAGCTTGTCTCGTGGGGTATGCAATGGGGGGCCCAGCTTGTCTCGTGGGGTATGCAATGGGGGGCCCAGCTTGTCTCGTGGGGTATGCAATGGGGGGCCCAGCTTGTCTCGTGGGGTATGCAATGGGGGCCCAGCTTGTCTCGTGGGGTATGCAATGGGGGTCCCAGCTTGTCTCGTGGGGTATGCAATGGGGGTCCCAGCTTGTCTCGTGGGGTATGCAATGGGGGGCCCAGCTTGTCTCGTGGGGTATGCAATGGGGGCCCAGCTTGTCTCGTGGGGTATGCAATGGGGGGCCCAGCTTGTCTCGTGGGGTATGCAATGGGGGTCCCAGCTTGTCTCGTGGGGTATGCAATGGGGGGCCCAGCTTGTCTCGTGGGGTATGCAATGGGGGGCCCAGCTTGTCTCGTGGGGTATGCAATGGGGGGCCCAGCTTGTCTCGTGGGGTATGCAATGGGGGGCCCAGCTTGTCTCGTGGGGTATGCAATGGGGGTCCCAGCTTGTCTCGTGGGGTATGCATGGGGGTCCCAGCTTGTCTCGTGGGGTATGCAATGGGGGGCCCAGCTTGTCTCGTGGGGTATGCATGGGGGTCCCAGCTTGTCTCGTGGGGTATGCAATGGGTGTCCCAGCTTGTCTCGTGGGGTATGCAATGGGGGTCCCAGCTTGTCTCGTGGGGTATGCAATGGGGGTCCCAGCTTGTCTCGTGGGGTATGCAATGGGTGTCCCAGCTTGTCTCGTGGGGTATGCAATGGGGGCCCAGCTTGTCTCGTGGGGTATGCAATGGGGGTCCCAGCTTGTCTCGTGGGGTATGCAATGGGGGTCCCAGCTTGTCTCGTGGGGTATGCAATGGGGGGCCCAGCTTGTCTCGTGGGGTATGCAATGGGGGTCCCAGCTTGTCTCGTGGGGTATGCAATGGGGGGCCCAGCTTGTCTCGTGGGGTATGCAATGGGGGGCCCAGCTTGTCTCGTGGGGTATGCAATGGGGGGCCCAGCTTGTCTCGTGGGGTATGCAATGGGGGGCCCAGCTTGTCTCGTGGGGTATGCAATGGGGGGCCCAGCTTGTCTCGTGGGGTATGCAATGGGGGGCCCAGCTTGTCTCGTGGGGTATGCAATGGGGGGCCCAGCTTGTCTCGTGGGGTATGCAATGGGGGGCCCAGCTTGTCTCGTGGGGTATGCAATGGGGGGCCCAGCTTGTCTCGTGGGGTATGCAATGGGGGCCCAGCTTGTCTCGTGGGGTATGCAATGGGGGGCCCAGCTGTGTCACGTCAATATCCACAGGGGTAGTCAATGCAGTGTCTCCTCTACTTTGAGCCAGGGGATTGACATGCTGTTATTGATGTTAGCTCTCTGAGTACATCTAAGGCCCAGCTTGTCTCGTGGGGTATGCATGGGTGTCCCAGCTTGTCTCGTGGGGTATGCAATGGGGGTCCCAGCTTGTCTCGTGGGGTATGCAATGGGTGTCCCAGCTTGTCTCGTGGGGTATGCAATGGGTGTCCCAGCTTGTCTCGTGGGGTATGCAATGGGTGGCCCAGCTTGTCTCGTGGGGTATGCAATGGGTGTCCCAGCTTGTCTCGTGGGTTATGCAATGGGTGTCCCAGCTTGTCTCGTGGGGTATGCAATGGGGGTCCCAGCTTGTCTCGTGGGGTATGCAATGGGTGTCCCAGCTTGTCTCGTGGGGTATGCAATGGGGTCCCAGCTTGTCTCGTGGGGTATGCAATGGGTGTCCCAGCTTGTCTCGTGGGGTATGCATGGGTGTCCCAGCTTGTCTCGTGGGGTATGCAATGGGTGTCCCAGCTTGTCTCGTGGGGTATGCAATGGGTGTCCCAGCTTGTCTCGTGGGGTATGCAATGGGTGTCCCAGCTTGTCTCGTGGGGTATGCATGGGTGTCCCAGCTTGTCTCGTGGGGTATGCAATGGGGGTCCAGCTTGTCTCGTGGGGTATGCAATGGGTGTCCCAGCTTGTCTCGTGGGGTATGCAATGGGTGTCCCAGCTTGTCTCGTGGGGTATGCAATGGGGGGCCCAGCTTGTCTCGTGGGGTATGCAATGGGGGGCCCAGCTTGTCTCGTGGGGTATGCAATGGGGGGCCCAGCTTGTCTCGTGGGGTATGCAATGGGTGTCCCAGCTTGTCTCGTGGGGTATGCAATGGGTGTCCCAGCTTGTCTCGTGGGGTATGCAATGGGGCCCAGCTTGTCTCGTGGGGTATGCAATGGGGGCCCAGCTTGTCTCGTGGGGTATGCAATGGGGGGCCCAGCTTGTCTCGTGGGGTATGCAATGGGGGGCCCAGCTGTTTGAATAGACACACGTCAATACCTCTCACAAAGACAAGTATCAATGCAGTGAATCTCTCCTCTACTTTGAGCCAGGGAGATTGACATGCATGTTATTGATGTTAGCTCTCTGAGTACATCTAAGGGCCCAGCTGTGTCTCGTGGGGTATGCATGGGTGTCCCAGCTTGTCTCGTGGGGTATGCAATGGGTGTCCCAGCTTGTCTCGTGGGGTATGCAATGGGTGTCCCAGTTTGTCTCGTGGGGTATGCAATGGGTGTCCCAGCTTGTCTCGTGGGGTATGCAATGGGTGTCCCAGCTTGTCTCGTGGGTTATGCAATGGGTGTCCCCAGCTTGTCTCGTGGTTATGCAATGGGTGTCCCAGTTTGTCTCGTGGGGTAATGCAATGGGTGTCCCAGCTTGTCTCGTGGGGTATGCAAATGGGGTGTCCCAGCTTGTCTCGTGGGGTAGCAATGGGTGTCCCAGCTTGTCTCGTGGGGTATGCATGGGTGTCCCAGCTTGTCTCTTGGGGTATGCAGGGTGTCCCACTTGTCTCGTGGGTATGCAATGGGTGTCCCAGCTTGTCTCGTGGGGTATGCAATGGGTGTCCCAGCTTGTCTCGTGGGGTATGCATGGGTGTCCCAGCTTTGTCCCGTGGGGTATGCATGGGTGTCCCAGCTTGTTCGTGGGGTATGCATGGGTGTCCAAGCTTGTCTCGTGGGTAATGCAATGGGTGTCCAAGCTTGTCTCGTGGGGTATGCAATGGGTGCCCAGCTTGTCTCGTGGGGTATGCAATGGGGGCCCAGCTTGTCTCGTGGGGTATGCATGGGTGTCCCAGCTTGTCTCGTGGGGTATGCATGGGTGTCCAGCTTGTCTCGTGGGTATGCATGGGTGTCCAGCTGTCTCGTGGGGTATGCAATGGGTGTCCCAGTTTGTCTCGTGGGGTATGTAATGGTGTCCCAGTTTGTCTCGTGGGGTATGCAATGGGTGACCCAGTTTGTCTCGTGGGGTATGCAATGGGTGTCCCAGTTTGTCTCGTGGGGTATGCAATGGGTGTCCCAGTTGTCTCGTGGGGTATGCAATGGTGTCCCAGTTTGTCTCGTGGGGTATGCATGGGTGTCCCAGCTTGTCTCGTGGGGTATGCCAATGGGTGTCCCAGTTTGTCTCGTGGGGTATGCATGGGTGTCCCAGCTTGTCTCGTGGGGTATGCATGGGTGTCCCAGCTTGTCTCGTGGGGTATGCATGGGTGTCCCAGCTTGTCTCGTGGGGTATGCAATGGGTGTCCCAGTTTGTCTCGTGGGGTATGCATGGGTGTCCCAGCTTGTCTCGTGGGGTATGCATGGGTGTCCCAGCTTGTCTCGTGGGGTATGCAATGGGTGTCCCAGCTTGTGTCGTGGGGTATGCATGGGTGTCCCAGCTTGTCTCGTGGGGTATGCAATGGGGGGCCCAGCTTGTCTCGTGGGGTATGCATGGGTGTCCCAGCTTGTCTCGTGGGTATGCATGGGTGTCCCAGCTTGTCTCTTGGGGTATGCATGGGTGTCCCAGCTTGTCTCGTGGGGTATGCAATGGGTGTCCCAGCTTGTCTCATGGGGTATGCATGGGTGTCCCAGCTTGTCTCGTGGGGTATGCATGGGTGTCCCAGCTTGTCTCGTGGGGGTATGCAATGGGTGTCCAAGCTTGTCTCGTGGGGTATGCAATGGGTGTCCAAGCTTGTCTCGTGGGGTATGCAATGGGGTGTCCCAGCTTGTCTCGTGGGGTATGCAATGGGGGGCCCAGCTTGTCTCGTGGGGTATGCATGGGGGGCCCAGCTTGTCTCGTGGGGTATGCAATGGGGGGCCCAGCTTGTCTCGTGGGGTATGCAATGGGTGTCCCAGCTTGTCTCGTGGGGTATGCAATGGGGGGCCCAGCTTGTCTCTTGGGGTATGCAAAGGGGGCCCAGCTGTCTCGTGGGGTATGCATGGGGGGCCCAGCTTGTCTCGTGGGGTATGCATGGGGGGCCCAGCTTGTCTCGTGGGTATGCAATGGGGGCCCAGCTTGTCTCGTGGGTATGCATGGGTGTCCCAGCTTGTCTCGTGGGTATGCAATGGGTGTCCCAGCTTGTCTCGTGGGGTATGCAATGGGGGGCCCAGCTTGTCTCGTGGGGTATGCAATGGGTGTCCCAGCTTGTCTCGTGGGGTATGCAATGGGTGTCCCAGCTTGTCTCGTGGGGTATGCAATGGGTGTCCCAGCTTGTCTCGTGGGGTATGCAATGGGTGTCCCAGCTTGTCTCGTGGGGTATGCAATGGGGGCCCAGCTTGTCTCGTGGGGTATGCAATGGGTGTCCCAGCTTGTCTCGTGGGGTATGCAATGGGTGTCCCAGCTTGTCTCGTGGGGTATGCAATGGGTGTCCCAGCTTGTCTCGTGGGGTATGCAATGGGTGTCCCAGTTTGTCTCGTGGGGTATGCAATGGGGGGCCCAGCTTGTCTCGTGGGGTATGAAATGGGGGCCCAGCTTGTCTCGTGGGGTATGCAATGGGGGGCCCAGCTTGTCTCGTGGGGTATGCAATGGGGGGCCCAGCTTGTCTCGTGGGGTATGCAATGGGGGGCCCAGCTTGTCTCGTGGGGTATGCAATGGGGGGCCCAGCTTGTCTCGTGGGGTATGCAATGGGGGGCCCAGCTTGTCTCGTGGGGTATGCAATGGGGGGCCCAGCTTGTCTCGTGGGGTATGCAATGGGGGGCCCAGCTGTTTGAATAGACACACGTCAATACCTCTCACAAAGACAAGTAGTCAATGCAGTGAATCTCTCCTCTACTTTGAGCCAGGAGAGATTGACATGCATGTTATTGATGTTAGCTCTCTGAGTACATCTAAGGGCCCAGCTGTGCTCGTGGGGTATGCATGGGTGTCCCAGCTTGTCTCTTGGGGTATGCAATGGGTGTCCCAGCTTGTCTCGTGGGTATGCAATGGGTGTCCCAGTTTGTCTCGTGGGGTATGCAATGGGTGTCCCAGCTTGTCTCGTGGGGTATGCAATGGGTGTCCCAGCTTGTCTCGTGGGGTATGCAATGGGGGGCCCAGCTTGTCTCGTGGGGTATGCAATGGGGGGCCCAGCTTGTCTCGTGGGGTATGCAATGGGGGGCCCAGTTGTCTCGTGGGGTATGCAATGGGTGTCCAGTTTGTCTCGTGGGGTATGCAATGGGTGTCCCAGCTTGTCTCGTGGGGTATGCAATGGGGGGCCCAGCTTGTCTCGTGGGGTATGCAATGGGGGGCCCAGCTTGTCTCGTGGGGTATGCAATGGGGGGCCCAGCTTGTCTCGTGGGGTATGCAATGGGGGGCCAGCTGTTTGAATAGACACACGTCAATACCTCTCACAAAGACAAGTAGTCAATGCAGTGAATCTCTCCTCTACTTTGAGCCAGGAGAGATTGACATGCATGTTATTGATGTTAGCTCTCTGAGTACATCTAAGGGCCCAGCTTGTGCTCGTGGGGTATGCATGGGTGTCCCAGCTTGTCTCTTGGGGTATGCAATGGGTGTCCCAGCTTGTCTCGTGGGTTATGCAATGGGTGTCCCAGTTTGTCTCGTGGGGTATGCAATGGGTGTCCCAGCTTGTCTCGTGGGGTATGCAATGGGTGTCCCAGCTTGTCTCGTGGGTTATGCAATGGGTGTCCCAGCTTGTCTCGTGGGTTATGCAATGGGTGTCCCAGTTTGTCTCGTGGGGTATGCAATGGGTGTCCCAGCTTGTCTCGTGGGGTATGCAATGGGTGTCCCAGCTTGTCTCGTGGGGTATGCAATGGGTGTCCCAGCTTGTCTCGTGGGGTATGCATGGGTGTCCCAGCTTGTCTCTTGGGGTATGCATGGGTGTCCCAGCTTGTCTCGTGGGGTATGCAATGGGTGTCCCAGCTTGTCTCGTGGGGTATGCAATGGGTGTCCCAGCTTGTCTCGTGGGGTATGCATGGGTGTCCAGCTTGTCTCGTGGGGTATGCATGGGTGTCCCAGCTTGTCTCGTGGGGTATGCAATGGGTGTCCAAGCTTGTCTCGTGGGGTATGCAATGGGTGTCCAAGCTTGTCTCGTGGGGTATGCAATGGGTGTCCCAGCTTGTCTCGTGGGGTATGCAATGGGGGCCCAGCTTGTCTCGTGGGGTATGCATGGGTGTCCCAGCTTGTCTCGTGGGGTATGCATGGGTGTCCCAGCTTGTCTCGTGGGGTATGCATGGGTGTCCCAGCTTGTCTCGTGGGGTATGCAATGGTGTCCCAGTTTTGTCTCGTGGGGTATGTAATGGGTGTCCCAGTTTGTCTCGTGGGTATGCAATGGGTGACCCCAGTTTGTCTCGTGGGTATGCAATGGGTGTCCCAGTTTGTCTCGTGGGGTATGCAATGGGTGTCCCAGTTTGTCTCGTGGGGTATGCAATGGGTGTCCCAGTTTGTCTCGTGGGGTATGCATGGGTGTCCCAGCTTGTCTCGTGGGGTATGCAATGGGTGTCCCAGTTTGTCTCGTGGGGTATGCATGGGTGTCCCAGCTTGTCTCGTGGGGTATGCATGGGTGTCCCAGCTTGTCTCGTGGGGTATGCATGGGTGTCCCAGCTTGTCTCGTGGGGTATGCAATGGGTGTCCCAGTTTTGTCTCGTGGGGTATGCATGGGTGTCCCAGCTTGTCTCGTGGGGTATGCATGGGTGTCCCAGCTTGTCTCGTGGGGTATGCAATGGGTGTCCCAGCTTGTGTCGTGGGGTATGCATGGGTGTCCCAGCTTGTCTCGTGGGGTATGCAATGGGGGGCCCAGCTTGTCTCGTGGGGTATGCATGGGTGTCCCAGCTTGTCTCGTGGGGTATGCATGGGTGTCCCAGCTTGTCTCTTGGGGTATGCATGGGTGTCCCAGCTTGTCTCGTGGGGTATGCAATGGGTGTCCCAGCTTGTCTCATGGGGTATGCATGGGTGTCCCAGCTTGTCTCGTGGGGTATGCATGGGTGTCCCAGCTTGTCTCGTGGGGTATGCAATGGGTGTCCAAGCTTGTCTCGTGGGGTATGCAATGGGTGTCCAAGCTTGTCTCGTGGGGTATGCAATGGGTGTCCCAGCTTGTCTCGTGGGGTATGCAATGGGGGGCCCAGCTTGTCTCGTGGGGTATGCATGGGGGGCCCAGCTTGTCTCGTGGGGTATGCAATGGGGGGCCCAGCTTGTCTCGTGGGGTATGCAATGGGTGTCCCAGCTTGTCTCGTGGGTATGCAATGGGGGGCCCAGCTTGTCTCTTGGGGTATGCAAAGGGGGGCCCAGCTTGTCTCGTGGGGTATGCATGGGGGGCCCAGCTTGTCTCGTGGGGTATGCATGGGGGGCCCAGCTTGTCTCGTGGGGTATGCAATGGGGGGCCCAGCTTGTCTCGTGGGGTATGCATGGGTGTCCCAGCTTGTCTCGTGGGGTATGCAATGGGTGTCCCAGCTTGTCTCGTGGGGTATGCAATGGGGGGCCCAGCTTGTCTCGTGGGGTATGCAATGGGTGTCCCAGCTTGTCTCGTGGGGTATGCAATGGGTGTCCCAGCTTGTCTCGTGGGGTATGCAATGGGTGTCCCAGCTTGTCTCGTGGGGTATGCAATGGGTGTCCCAGCTTGTCTCGTGGGTATGCAATGGGGGGCCCAGCTTGTCTCGTGGGGTATGCAATGGGTGTCCCAGCTTGTCTCGTGGGGTATGCAATGGGTGTCCCAGCTTGTCTCGTGGGGTATGCAATGGGTGTCCCAGCTTGTCTCGTGGGGTATGCAATGGGTGTCCCAGTTTGTCTCGTGGGGTATGCAATGGGGGGCCCAGCTTGTCTCGTGGGGTATGAAATGGGGGGCCCAGCTTGTCTCGTGGGGTATGCAATGGGGGGCCCAGCTTGTCTCGTGGGGTATGCAATGGGGGGCCCAGCTTGTCTCGTGGGGTATGCAATGGGGGGCCCAGCTTGTCTCGTGGGGTATGCAATGGGGGGCCCAGCTTGTCTCGTGGGGTATGCAATGGGGGCCCAGCTTGTCTCGTGGGGTATGCAATGGGGGGCCCAGCTTGTCTCGTGGGGTATGCAATGGGGGCCCAGCTTGTCTCGTGGGGTATGCAATGGGGGGCCCAGCTTGTCTCGTGGGGTATGCAATGGGGGGCCCAGCTTGTCTCGTGGGGTATGCAATGGGGGGCCCAGCTTGTCTCGTGGGGTATGCAATGGGGCGCCCAGCTTGTCTCGTGGGGTATGCAATGGGTGTCCCAGTTTGTCTCGTGGGGTATGTAATGGGTGTCCCAGTTTGTCTCGTGGGGTATGCAATGGGTGACCCAGTTTGTCTCGTGGGGTATGCAATGGGTGTCCCAGTTTGTCTCGTGGGGTATGCAATGGGTGTCCCAGTTTGTCTCGTGGGGTATGCAATGGGTGTCCCAGTTTGTCTCGTGGGGTATGCATGGGTGTCCCAGCTTGTCTCGTGGGGTATGCAATGGGTGTCCCAGTTTGTCTCGTGGGGTATGCATGGGTGTCCCAGCTTGTCTCGTGGGGTATGCATGGGTGTCCCAGCTTGTCTCGTGGGGTATGCATGGGTGTCCCAGCTTGTCTCGTGGGGTATGCAATGGGTGTCCCAGTTTGTCTCGTGGGGTATGCATGGGTGTCCCAGCTTGTCTCGTGGGGTATGCATGGGTGTCCCAGCTTGTCTCGTGGGGTATGCAATGGGTGTCCCAGCTTGTCTCGTGGGGTATGCATGGGTGTCCCAGCTTGTCTCGTGGGGTATGCAATGGGGGGCCCAGCTTGTCTCGTGGGGTATGCATGGGTGTCCCAGCTTGTCTCGTGGGGTATGCATGGGTGTCCCAGCTTGTCTCTTGGGGTATGCATGGGTGTCCCAGCTTGTCTCGTGGGGTATGCAATGGGTGTCCCAGCTTGTCTCATGGGGTATGCATGGGTGTCCCAGCTTGTCTCGTGGGGTATGCATGGGTGTCCCAGCTTGTCTCGTGGGGTATGCAATGGGTGTCCAAGCTTGTCTCGTGGGGTATGCAATGGGTGTCCAAGCTTGTCTCGTGGGGTATGCAATGGGTGTCCCAGCTTGTCTCGTGGGGTATGCAATGGGGGGCCCAGCTTGTCTCGTGGGGTATGCATGGGGGGCCCAGCTTGTCTCGTGGGGTATGCAATGGGGGGCCCAGCTTGTCTCGTGGGGTATGCAATGGGTGTCCCAGCTTGTCTCGTGGGGTATGCAATGGGGGGCCCAGCTTGTCTCTTGGGGTGTGCAATGGGGGGCCCAGCTTGTCTCGTGGGGTATGCATGGGGGGCCCAGCTTGTCTCGTGGGGTATGCAATGGGGGGCCCAGCTTGTCTCGTGGGGTATGCATGGGTGTCCCAGCTTGTCTCGTGGGGTATGCAATGGGTGTCCCAGCTTGTCTCGTGGGGTATGCAATGGGGGGCCCAGCTTGTCTCGTGGGGTATGCAATGGGTGTCCCAGCTTGTCTCGTGGGGTATGCAATGGGTGTCCCAGCTTGTCTCGTGGGGTATGCAATGGGTGTCCCAGCTTGTCTCGTGGGGTATGCAATGGGGGGCCCAGCTTGTCTCGTGGGGTATGCAATGGGTGTCCCAGCTTGTCTCGTGGGGTATGCAATGGGTGTCCCAGCTTGTCTCGTGGGTATGCAATGGTGTCCCAGCTTGTCTCGTGGGGTATGCAATGGGTGTCCCAGTTTGTCTCGTGGGGTATGCAATGGGGGCCCAGCTTGTCTCGTGGGGTATGAAATGGGGGGCCCAGCTTGTCTCGTGGGGTATGCAATGGGGGGCCCAGCTTGTCTCGTGGGGTATGCAATGGGGGGCCCAGCTTGTCTCGTGGGGTATGCAATGGGGGGCCCAGCTTGTCTCGTGGGGTATGCAATGGGGGGCCCAGCTTGTCTCGTGGGGTATGCAATGGGGGGCCCAGCTTGTCTCGTGGGGTATGCAATGGGGGGCCCAGCTTGTCTCGTGGGGTATGCAATGGGGGGCCCAGCTTGTCTCGTGGGGTATGCAATGGGGGGCCCAGCTTGTCTCGTGGGGTATGCAATGGGGGGCCCAGCTTGTCTCGTGGGGTATGCAATGGGGGGCCCAGCTTGTCTCGTGGGGTATGCATGGGTGTCCCAGCTTGTCTCGTGGGGTATGCATGGGTGTCCCAGCTTGTCTCGTGGGGTATGCATGGGTGTCCCAGCTTGTCTCGTGGGGTATGCAATGGGTGTCCCAGTTTGTCTCGTGGGGTATGCATGGGTGTCCCAGCTTGTCTCGTGGGGTATGCATGGGTGTCCCAGCTTGTCTCGTGGGGTATGCAATGGGTGTCCCGGCTTGTCTCGTGGGGTATGCATGGGTGTCCCAGCTTGTCTCGTGGGTATGCAATGGGGGCCCAGCTTGTCTCGTGGGGTATGCATGGGTGTCCCAGCTTGTCTCGTGGGGTATGCATGGGTGTCCCAGCTTGTCTCTTGGGGTATGCATGGGTGTCCCAGCTTGTCTCGTGGGGTATGCAATGGGTGTCCCAGCTTGTCTCATGGGGTATGCATGGGTGTCCCAGCTTGTCTCGTGGGGTATGCATGGGTGTCCCAGCTTGTCTCGTGGGGTATGCAATGGGTGTCCAAGCTTGTCTCGTGGGGTATGCAATGGGTGTCCAAGCTTGTCTCGTGGGGTATGCAATGGGTGTCCCAGCTTGTCTCGTGGGGTATGCAATGGGGGGCCCAGCTTGTCTCGTGGGTATGCATGGGGGGCCCAGCTTGTCTCGTGGGGTATGCAATGGGGGGCCCAGCTTGTCTCGTGGGGTATGCAATGGGTGTCCCAGCTTGTCTCGTGGGGTATGCAATGGGGGGCCCAGCTTGTCTCTTGGGGTGTGCAATGGGGGGCCCAGCTTGTCTCGTGGGGTATGCATGGGGGCCCAGCTTGTCTCGTGGGGTATGCAATGGGGGGCCCAGCTTGTCTCGTGGGGTATGCATGGGTGTCCCAGCTTGTCTCGTGGGGTATGCAATGGGTGTCCCAGCTTGTCTCGTGGGGTATGCAATGGGGGGCCCAGCTTGTCTCGTGGGGTATGCAATGGGTGTCCCAGCTTGTCTCGTGGGGTATGCAATGGGTGTCCCAGCTTGTCTCGTGGGTATGCAATGGTGTCCCAGCTTGTCTCGTGGGGTATGCAATGGGTGTCCCAGCTTGTCTCGTGGGGTATGCAATGGGGGGCCCAGCTTGTCTCGTGGGGTATGCAATGGGTGTCCCAGCTTGTCTCGTGGGGTATGCAATGGGTGTCCCAGCTTGTCTCGTGGGGTATGCAATGGGTGTCCCAGCTTGTCTCGTGGGGTATGCAATGGGTGTCCCAGTTTGTCTCGTGGGGTATGCAATGGGGGGCCCAGCTTGTCTCGTGGGGTATGAAATGGGGGGCCCAGCTTGTCTCGTGGGGTATGCAATGGGGGGCCCAGCTTGTCTCGTGGGGTATGCAATGGGGGGCCCAGCTTGTCTCGTGGGGTATGCAATGGGGGGCCCAGCTTGTCTCGTGGGGTATGCAATGGGGGGCCCAGCTTGTCTCGTGGGGTATGCAATGGGGGGGCCCAGCTTGTCTCGTGGGGTATGCAATGGGGGGCCCAGCTTGTCTCGTGGGGTATGCAATGGGGGGCCCAGCTTGTCTCGTGGGGTATGCAATGGGGGGCCCAGCTTGTCTCGTGGGGTATGCAATGGGGGGCCCAGCTTGTCTCGTGGGGTATGCAATGGGGGGCCCAGCTTGTCTCGTGGGGTATGCAATGGGGGGCCCAGCTTGTCTCGTGGGGTATGCAATGGGGGGCCCAGCTGTTTGAATAGACACACGTCAATACCTCTCACAAAGACAAGTAGTCAATGCAGTGAATCTCTCCTCTACTTTGAGCCAGGAGAGATTGACATGCATGTTATTGATGTTAGCTCTCTGAGTACATCTAAGGGCCCAGCTGTGCTCGTGGGGTATGCATGGGTGTCCCAGCTTGTCTCTTGGGGTATGCAATGGGTGTCCCAGCTTGTCTCGTGGGTTATGCAATGGGTGTCCCAGTTTGTCTCGTGGGGTATGCAATGGGTGTCCCAGCTTGTCTCGTGGGGTATGCAATGGGTGTCCCAGCTTGTCTCGTGGGTTATGCAATGGGTGTCCCAGCTTGTCTCGTGGGTTATGCAATGGGTGTCCCAGTTTGTCTCGTGGGGTATGCAATGGGTGTCCCAGCTTGTCTCGTGGGGTATGCAATGGGTGTCCCAGCTTGTCTCATGGGGTATGCAATGGGTGTCCCAGCTTGTCTCGTGGGGTATGCATGGGTGTCCCAGCTTGTCTCTTGGGGTATGCATGGGTGTCCCAGCTTGTCTCGTGGGGTATGCAATGGGTGTCCCAGCTTGTCTCGTGGGGTATGCAATGGGTGTCCCAGCTTGTCTCATGGGGTATGCATGGGTGTCCCAGCTTGTCTCGTGGGGTATGCATGGGTGTCCCAGCTTGTCTCGTGGGGTATGCAATGGGTGTCCAAGCTTGTCTCGTGGGGTATGCAATGGGTGTCCAAGCTTGTCTCGTGGGGTATGCAATGGGTGTCCCAGCTTGTCTCGTGGGGTATGCATGGGTGTCCCAGCTTGTCTCGTGGGTATGCAATGGGTGTCCCAGTTTGTCTCGTGGGGTATGTAATGGGTGTCCCAGTTTGTCTCGTGGGGTATGCAATGGGTGACCCAGTTTGTCTCGTGGGGTATGCAATGGGTGTCCCAGTTTGTCTCGTGGGGTATGCAATGGGTGTCCCAGTTTGTCTCGTGGGGTATGCAATGGGTGTCCCAGTTTGTCTCGTGGGGTATGCATGAGTGTCCCAGCTTGTCTCGTGGGGTATGCAATGGGTGTCCCAGTTTGTCTCGTGGGGTATGCATGGGTGTCCCAGCTTGTCTCGTGGGGTATGCATGGGTGTCCCAGCTTGTCTCGTGGGGTATGCATGGGTGTCCCAGCTTGTCTCGTGGGGTATGCAATGAGTGTCCCAGTTTGTCTCGTGGGGTATGCATGGGTGTCCCAGCTTGTCTCGTGGGGTATGCATGGGTGTCCCAGCTTGTCTCGTGGGGTATGCAATGGGTGTCCCAGCTTGTCTCGTGGGGTATGCATGGGTGTCCCAGCTTGTCTCGTGGGGTATGCAATGGGGGGCCCAGCTTGTCTCGTGGGGTATGCATGGGTGTCCCAGCTTGTCTCGTGGGGTATGCAATGGGGGGCCCAGCTTGTCTCGTGGGGTATGCAATGGGGGGCCCAGCTTGTCTCGTGGGGTATGCAATGGGGGGCCCAGCTTGTCTCGTGGGGTATGCAATGGGGGGCCCAGCTTGTCTTGTGGGGGTGTGCAATGGGGGGCCCAGCTTGTCTCTTGGGTATGCAATGGGGGGCCCAGCTTGTCTCGTGGGGTATGCAATGGGGGGCCCAGCTTGTCTCGTGGGGTATGCAATGGGGGGCCCAGCTTGTCTCGTGGGGTATGCAATGGGGGGCCCAGCTTGTCTCGTGGGGTATGCAATGGGGGGCCCAGCTTGTCTCGTGGGGTATGCAATGGGGGGCCCAGCTTGTCTCGTGGGGTATGCAATGGGGGGCCCAGCTTGTCTCGTGGGGTATGCAATGGGGGGCCCAGCTGTTTGAATAGACACACGTCAATACCTCTCACAAAGACAAGTAGTCAATGCAGTGAATCTCTCCTCTACTTTGAGCCAGGAGAGATTGACATGCATGTTATTGATGTTAGCTCTCTGAGTACATCTAAGGGCCCAGCTGTGCTCGTGGGGTATGCATGGGTGTCCCAGCTTGTCTCTTGGGGTATGCATGGGTGTCCCAGCTTGTCTCGTGGGGTATGCAATGGGTGTCCCAGCTTGTCTCGTGGGGTATGCAATGGGTGTCCCAGCTTGTCTCGTGGGGTATGCAATGGGTGTCCCAGCTTGTCTCATGGGGTATGCATGGGTGTCCCAGCTTGTCTCGTGGGGTATGCATGGGTGTCCCAGCTTGTCTCGTGGGGTATGCAATGGGTGTCCAAGCTTGTCTCGTGGGGTATGCAATGGGTGTCCAAGCTTGTCTCGTGGGTATGCAATGGGTGTCCCAGCTTGTCTCGTGGGGTATGCAATGGGGGGCCCAGCTTGTCTCGTGGGGTATGCATGGGTGTCCCAGCTTGTCTCGTGGGGTATGCATGGGTGTCCCAGCTTGTCTCGTGGGGTATGCATGGGTGTCCCAGTTGTCTCGTGGGGTATGTAATGGGTGTCCCAGTTTGTCTCGTGGGGTATGCAATGGGTGACCCAGTTTGTCTCGTGGGGTATGCAATGGGGGGCCCAGCTTGTCTCGTGGGGTATGAAATGGGGGGCCCAGCTTGTCTCGTGGGGTATGCAATGGGGGGCCCAGCTTGTCTCGTGGGTATGCAATGGGGGGCCCAGCTTGTATCGTGGGGTATGCAATGGGGGGCCCAGCTTGTCTCGTGGGGTATGCAATGGGGGGCCCAGCTTGTCTCGTGGGGTATGCAATGGGGGGCCCAGCTTGTCTCGTGGGGTATGCAATGGGGGGCCCAGCTTGTCTCGTGGGGTATGCAATGGGGGGCCCAGCTTGTCTCGTGGGGTATGCAATGGGGGGCCCAGCTTGTCTCGTGGGGTATGCAATGGGGGGCCAGCTTGTCTCGTGGGGTATGCAATGGGGGGCCCAGCTTGTCTCGTGGGGTATGCAATGGGGGGCCCAGCTTGTCTCGTGGGGTATGCAATGGGTGTCCCAGTTTGTCTCGTGGGGTATGTAATGGGTGTCCCAGTTTGTCTCGTGGGGTATGCAATGGGTGACCCAGTTTGTCTCGTGGGGTATGCAATGGGTGTCCCAGTTTGTCTCGTGGGGTATGCAATGGGTGTCCCAGTTTGTCTCGTGGGGTATGCAATGGGTGTCCCAGTTTGTCTCGTGGGGTATGCATGGGTGTCCCAGCTTGTCTCGTGGGGTATGCATGGGTGTCCCAGTTTGTCTCGTGGGGTATGCATGGGTGTCCAGCTTGTCTCGTGGGGTATGCATGGGTGTCCCAGCTTGTCTCGTGGGGTATGCATGGGTGTCCCAGCTTGTCTCGTGGGGTATGCAATGGGTGTCCCAGTTTGTCTCGTGGGGTATGCATGGGTGTCCCAGCTTGTCTCGTGGGGTATGCATGGGTGTCCCAGCTTGTCTCGTGGGGTATGCAATGGGTGTCCCAGCTTGTCTCGTGGGGTATGCATGGGTGTCCCAGCTTGTCTCGTGGGGTATGCAATGGGGGGCCCAGCTTGTCTCGTGGGGTATGCATGGGTGTCCCAGCTTGTCTCGTGGGGTATGCATGGGTGTCCCAGCTTGTCTCTTGGGGTATGCATGGGTGTCCCAGCTTGTCTCGTGGGGTATGCAATGGGTGTCCCAGCTTGTCTCGTGGGGTATGCATGGGTGTCCCAGCTTGTCTCGTGGGGTATGCATGGGTGTCCCAGCTTGTCTCGTGGGGTATGCAATGGGTGTCCAAGCTTGTCTCGTGGGGTATGCAATGGGTGTCCAAGCTTGTCTCGTGGGGTATGCAATGGGTGTCCCAGCTTGTCTCGTGGGGTATGCAATGGGGGGCCCAGCTTGTCTCGTGGGGTATGCATGGGGGGCCCAGCTTGTCTCGTGGGGTATGCAATGGGGGGCCCAGCTTGTCTCGTGGGGTATGCAATGGGTGTCCCAGCTTGTCTCGTGGGGTATGCAATGGGGGGCCCAGCTTGTCTCTTGGGGTGTGCAATGGGGGGCCCAGCTTGTCTCGTGGGGTATGCATGGGGGGCCCAGCTTGTCTCGTGGGGTATGCAATGGGGGGCCCAGCTTGTCTCGTGGGGTATGCATGGGTGTCCCAGCTTGTCTCGTGGGGTATGCAATGGGTGTCCCAGCTTGTCTCGTGGGGTATGCAATGGGGGGCCCAGCTTGTCTCGTGGGGTATGCAATGGGTGTCCCAGCTTGTCTCGTGGGGTATGCAATGGGTGTCCCAGCTTGTCTCGTGGGGTATGCAATGGGTGTCCCAGCTTGTCTCGTGGGGTATGCAATGGGTGTCCCAGCTTGTCTCGTGGGGTATGCAATGGGGGGCCCAGCTTGTCTCGTGGGGTATGCAATGGGTGTCCCAGCTTGTCTCGTGGGGTATGCAATGGGTGTCCCAGCTTGTCTCGTGGGGTATGCAATGGGTGTCCCAGCTTGTCTCGTGGGGTATGCAATGGGTGTCCCAGTTTGTCCCGTGGGGTATGCAATGGGGGGCCCAGCTTGTCTCGTGGGGTATGAAATGGGGGCCCAGCTTGTCTCGTGGGGTATGCAATGGGGGGCCCAGCTTGTCTCGTGGGGTATGCAATGGGGGGCCCAGCTTGTCTCGTGGGGTATGCAATGGGGGGCCCAGCTTGTCTCGTGGGGTATGCAATGGGGGGGCCCAGCTTGTCTCGTGGGGTATGCAATGGGGGGCCCAGCTTGTCTCGTGGGGTATGCAATGGGGGGCCCAGCTTGTCTCGTGGGGTATGCAATGGGGGGCCCAGCTTGTCTCGTGGGGTATGCAATGGGGGGCCCAGCTTGTCTCGTGGGGTATGCAATGGGGGCCCAGCTTGTCTCGTGGGGTATGCAATGGGGGGCCCAGCTTGTCTCGTGGGGTATGCAATGGGGGGCCCAGCTTGTCTCGTGGGGTATGCAATGGGGGGCCCAGCTTGTCTCGTGGGGTATGCAATGGGGGGCCCAGCTTGTCTCGTGGGTATGCAATGGGGGGCCCAGCTTGTCTCGTGGGGTATGCAATGGGGGGCCCAGCTTGTCTCGTGGGGTATGCAATGGGGGGCCCAGCTTGTCTCGTGGGGTATGCAATGGGGGGCCCAGCTTGTCTCGTGGGGTATGCAATGGGGGGCCCAGCTTGTCTCGTGGGGTATGCAATGGGGGGCCCAGCTTGTCTCGTGGGGTATGAAATGGGGGGCCCAGCTTGTCTCGTGGGGTATGCAATGGGGGGCCCAGCTTGTCTCGTGGGGTATGCAATGGGGGGCCCAGCTTGTCTCGTGGGGTATGCAATGGGGGGGCCAGCTTGTCTCGTGGGGTATGCAATGGGGGGCCCAGCTTGTCTCGTGGGGTATGCAATGGGGGGGCCAGCTTGTCTCGTGGGGTATGCAATGGGGGGCCCAGCTTGTCTCGTGGGGTATGCAATGGGGGGCCCAGCTTGTCTCGTGGGGTATGCAATGGGGGGCCCAGCTGTTTGAATAGACACACGTCAATACCTCTCACAAAGACAAGTAGTCAATGCAGTGAATCTCTCCTCTACTTTGAGCCAGGAGAGATTGACATGCATGTTATTGATGTTAGCTCTCTGAGTACATCTAAGGGCCCAGCTGTGCTGCTCTGTTCTGGGCCAACTGGAATTCGCCCTTGTTCTATTTTACAACACTCGACCATATGACTGGACAGGAGTCCAGGTTGGGATAAAACTAGAGAACTGTAGGACTTGTTTAGTTGATAGTGATGTCAAGAAAGGCGAGCAGCACTTTATTACAGACGGACCTCTTCCCCATCTTAGCTTGGGCCTCCCGAGTGACGCAGCGGTCTAAGGCACTGCATCTCAGTGCATAGTGGCGTCACTACAGACACCCTGGCTGTATCACAACCGGACGTGATTGAGAGTCCCATAGGGAGGCGCACAATTGGCCCAGAGTCGTCCAGGTTAGGGTTTGGCCGGTGTAGGCCATCATTGTAAATAAGAATGTGTTCTTAACTGACTTGCCTAGTTAAATAAAGGTTAAATAATAACATTTTTTAAATTATAATAATCTATGAGCCAGAATGACCTCAATTATCCATAAAATCCCTAGTTTGAAAGTGATTGTTTTTCTAGAAGCTGTGCTGCACCATCTCCCCGAAATTTTCTCCCACGTGGGCCAGCCGCCCAGCAATTAGAGTTCAACCAATGAGCTTCATCCCCTCGCCGTATGAGTGACAGATAGTCATAAGCATTACGATGCATCCCGCAGCAGAGCGAGAGACAGAGCAATGACGCGGGGCACAAATCTAAACACATTTTGCGACCTAGTACGCCATTTTCGGGGACCACCTTTTGGCTCGTGAGCCACTACTTTCACCATCTTTTTAAAAAAAGTATACAAATGTACCAGAGAATCTCTTCTATAACCTCAATGTCAACTTGTTGTAACATCGCGTTGCTGTTTTCACCTGTATAGATCTATACATCTATACATCATGATCATGTTTTCACCTGTATAGATCATGTATTTAGGATGTTTACAGTTTATTTTGATTGAGAATTGTTTTTTAACAAAAAAGTGAACTGATTCACTCTGACAGCCCCAACACATACAGTATACCATACAAGACATATACTACTATATACTACTAATGGAATGAACTGATTGACAGCCCCAACACATACAGTATACCATACAATACATATACTACCATATACTACTAATGGAATGACCTGATTGACAGCCCCAACACATACAGTATACCATACAAGACATATACTACTATATACTACTAGAACACAAGCACGTGCTATCCCTCAAACACACAGTGTACATGCACAATGCTCTCACAGACAAGGGGCAACGTCCTCCAACTGAACATCATCAAGGGGCAACGTCCTCCAACTGACCATCATCAAGGGGCAACGTCCTCCAACTGATCATCATCAAGGGGCAACGTCCTCCAACTGACCATCATCAAGGGGCAACGTCCTCCAACTGACCATAGAACATCATCAAGGGGCAACGTCCTCCAACTGACCATAGAACATCATCAAGGGGCAACGTCCTCCAACTGACCATCATCAAGGGGCAACGTCCTCCAACTGATCATCATCAAGGGGCAACGTCCTCCAACTGACCATCATCAAGGGGCAACGTCCTCCAACTGACCATCATCAAGGGGCAACGTCCTCCAACTGATCATCATCAAGGGGCAACGTCCTCCAACTGACCATCATCAAGGGGCAACGTCCTCCAACTGACCATCATCAAGGGGCAACGTCCTCCAACTGATCATCATCAAGGGGCAACGTCCTCCAACTGACCATCATCAAGGGGCAACGTCCTCCAACTGACCATCATCAAGGGGCAACGTCCTCCAACTGACCATAGAACATCATCAAGGGGCAACGTCCTCCAACTGATCATCATCAAGGGGCAACGTCCTCCAACTGATCATCATCAAGGGGCAACGTCCTCCAACTGATCATCATCAAGGGGCAACGTCCTCCAACTGACCATCATCAAGGGGCAACGTCCTCCAACTGACCATAGAACATCATCAAGGGGCAACGTCCTCCAACTGACCATAGAACATCATCAAGGGGCAACGTCCTCCAACTGACCATCATCAAGGGGCAACGTCCTCCAACTGACCATCATCAAGGGGCAACGTCCTCCAACTGATCATCATCAAGGGGCAACGTCCTCCAACTGAACATCATCAAGGGGCAACGTCCTCCAACTGAACATCATCAAGGGGCAACGTCCTCCAACTGATCATAGAACATCATCAAGGGGCAACGTCCTCCAACTGACCATCATCAAGGGGCAACGTCCTCCAACTGATCATCATCAAGGGGCAACGTCCTCCAACTGACCATAGAACATCATCAAGGGGCAACGTCCTCCAACTGATCATCATCAAGGGGCAACGTCCTCCAACTGATCATCATCAAGGGGCAACGTCCTCCAACTGACCATCATCAAGGGGCAACGTCCTCCAACTGACCATCATCAAGGGGCAACGTCCTCCAACTGAACATCATCAAGGGGCAACGTCCTCCAACTGACCATAGAACATCATCAAGGGGCAACGTCCTCCAACTGAACATCATCAAGGGGCAACGTCCTCCAACTGAACATCATCAAGGGGCAACGTCCTCCAACTGAACATCATCAAGGGGCAACGTCCTCCAACTGACCATCATCAAGGGGCAACGTCCTCCAACTGAACATCATCAAGGGGCAACATCCTCCAACTGAACATCATCAAGGGGCAACGTCCTCCAACTGACCATCATCAAGGGGCAACGTCCTCCAACTGATCATCATCAAGGGGTAACGTCCTCCAACTGACCATCATCAAGGGGCAACGTCCTCCAACTGACCAACATCAAGGGGCAACGTCCTCCAACTGACCATAGAACATCATCAAGGGGCAACGTCCTCCAACTGACCATAGAACATCATCAAGGGGCAACGTCCTCCAACTGACCATCATCAAGGGACAACATCCTCCAACAGACCATAGATCATGGAGGAATGCTGGAATGAAGACTCTCAGCCAGTTTGTGATCAGAGAACCTATAGCTCCCCCTACTGGATGAACACTAACAGCTGGGAAGGAGACCATCACCATGAGCTAGCACAACGTCTACATTACATATACAGGGACGTTGGGCCAGGAACTGAGAGGTTGCTGGATCGTTCTGAGCAATGCAGTAAGCCAACTGTTCCCTGGGCGATAAAGACGTGGACGTCGATTAAGGCAGCCCCCCCCCCCCCCCCCACACACCTCTCTGATTCAGACGGGTTGGGTTAAATGAGGAAGACACATTTAAGTTGAAGGCATTGAACTGAAATGAGTCTTTCACTTTTAACCCAACCCCCTTCTGTTGGCCAGCAAATGGGAGGGTTTTCAGAGGTTAAATGAAATGTATTCGGTATGCACAAGGGAACCCACACACCTGCAAAGCCCATGACACCTGTCTAAAGGTAAGTCTGAATGGGGAAAGGGGAAATACCTAACCTGGGGGGGGGGGGGGGTTGGGGACCCCCAGTCTGCCCGTGAAGTGTCTCCAGGAGGGCATGTTGAGACAACCTGTAGAAACTCCTGTCCTCCTCATCTGGACCCTTTCCAACATGGACACTCCTTCTGGACTCTCTCTGACTGGTGTTCAGCGCATCTTTCCAACATGGACACTTCTTCTTCTGGACTCTCTCTGACTGGTGTTCAGCGCATCTTTCCAACATGGACACTCCTTCTTCTGGACTCTCTCTGACTGGTGTTCAGCGCATCTTTCCAACATGGACACTTCTTCTGGACTCTCTCTGACTGGTGTTCAGCGCATCTTTCCAACATGGACACTTCTTCTGGACTCACTCTGACTGGTGTTCAGCGCATCTTTCCAACATGGACACTTCTTCTTCTGGACTCTCTCTGACTGGTGTTCAGCGCATCTTTCCAACATGGACACTTCTTCTGGACTCACTCTGACTGGTGTTCAGCGCATCTTTCCAACATGGACACTTCTTCTTCTGGACTCTCTCTGACTGGTGTTCAGCGCATCTTTCCAACATGGACACTCCTTCTGGACTCTCTCTGACTGGTGTTCAGCGCATCTTTCCAACATGGACACTTCTTCTGGACTCTCTCTGACTGGTGTTCAGCGCATCTTTCCAACATGGACACTCCTTCTGGACTCTCTCTGACTGGTGTTCAGCGCATCTTTAACCATTAAAACACTGGGGACTTCTACTAGTCTCCTCTTCCTGTTTGCTGTGTGTGTGTGGTGATAACATGTGAATTGCATCCCTGTCTCTTACTGGTTCTCTCTAACTGGATAGTTGAACCTATATCTGAACCGCCACTTATTTTGGCGACCACCACATGGTATATGCTCTTTTTTCAGGGGGAAATAGCGTGCTACATGTTTCTCAGATTTGATTCTCTGGAGAAAATCGACAGACACACATAAGTCAGTCTTATTCAATGTTTATTGACCAAATCAAAACAGAGTCAATGGGGTGAGTATACGTCGACTGATCAAGCTAGTAGACAGAAGTTCAAGTTCTAAATTAATAGTCCTACCGGTAAAAAAAGAAAATGACTCCAAGGTCAAAGGTTATCAAAAGAAGAAAAGCCTAAATATAAAACAAAAACCTTAATTCAAAGTTTAATAATATACATGAATTTAAATCGGAATGATTTACTGTACATAAAGAATTTCTGGTCCAAAATGGATATTTTCTCAAGAACAAAATGGACGTTTTTCCTCTTAAAAAAACAAAAACAAAAAACAGAACCCAGCTTCTGTTATTTAAATTTGCTCTTCACTCACAGAAAAAGGTCACATAACAATTTTTTTTTGTTGATCAGGGTTAAAACAAAATGGTTCATTTCTTAACGAAACACAGTATGTTTGTCTTCTGAAGGAAAATGAGATATTTACGTGAAAGCCGTCATCACAAAAAAAAAGATGAAAATGCTTCAGAGTAACTCACAACCTGAAAAGATGAAAATGCTTCAGAGTAACTCACAACCCGAAAAGATGCCACAATCAACATAAACTTCATAACAAAGTATTCTGCTTGTCATCAAAAGATAATTGTAAACGGAGACTTTCTTTGCCACTGTGGGATAATTAAGAGCGCAACCCCTTTAAGAGCAGTCATTCACTAGATTCAGCAGAGGGATGATTTGTTTCTTGAGCGGATGGTCAAGGAGCCGGAACACAAATCATTTGTAGACTGAAAATTGACCTCAAGAAGACCAAATAGATATAATATTTATCTTAAGCTTGTTTAGATTTGTATACAGTCAGATATATCCCTCTGTTACGCGTGGGAATACTATAGAACAGATTTACATATATATATCTAGCTCAGAAAACGCAGCAAATAATATCCCCTGTGGGCCACCAGTTGGGGAAGCCCCCCCCTACGGGCCAAGACCCCCCCCCCTCCCCTACTTTAAAGTAGCAGAATCTTGGTCCTCTTTAGTATCTCATTATTCCTATTTACTTTAAACAAAATTATCAAGACAAAATATCAAAACTGCACAAAAAATGAAAAATACATCGAAAAACAACAAAAACATCACAAAGAAACCGCAGATTCAGAGGCTCACGAAATAGCAAACTAAATTATATACAAGGTACTATAACAAACAAACATGCATAACTCCTCAAGACACTGAAGAACAGAAAATTAAAAATATTTATTTTCCAGGAGTCCAATAACCCGAACTCTTCGTCTTCTAGTCAGGTCAACTCAATAAACGACCGTTAACCGAACTTGAGATCGGCGAACGCAACTCACATTTTCACAAATCTCCTAATTAAATTCTCCAATTGAAAATCTCATATTTTTACATTTTCAAAACATGATTAGTTACCCATCTATATCTGAAGTTAGGATTGGACCCTATGAGAGCTGACAAACAACGCCGATCATGATAGTTACCCATCTATATCTGAAGTTAGGATTGGACCCTATGAGAGCTGACAAACAACGCCGATCATGATCGATTCCTGATGATAAAATGGATCTTTCCCCAGAAGTCAAGGATGTGGTAGACTGCATCTGCCGAGGGTAGGAGAAGACCCTCCATCTCTTTCTACATCCTCGTCTTCTCTGTCCTCTCTTCACTCTTCCTGTCCTCACTTTCTCCACATCTCTCTTTCCTGTTTGTCTCTGTGACCCGGTCTGCTCTCGTCTTCCTCTCTAATCCATAACTACAGTCTCTAAAGTGCTCCGATGGAAACTGGACTGAGAGAAAAGGCAAGTGCCCCCCCCCCAAAAAAAACAAAAAACAAAAAAAATGAAAGCAAATAAACATCTGCACCGTGTGTGTGTGTGTATGTGTGTGTGTGTGTGTGTATGTGTGTGTGTGTGTGTGTATGTGTGTGTGTGTATGTGTGAGTGTGTGTGTGTGTGTGTGTGTGTGTGTGTGTGTGTCATAGCGTCCCCCGTCATCATCTTCAGTACTTTGGCACTTTGGTGTAATCCTCAGTGTGTATGCTCTTACACAGCCCTATGGACAGGATCATACCCAGGAGCTGTGGAAAGCAGAGGGTAGAGGTCAGGTTAACAGTATCACTATATCTAAAGCCTCTCAGGACGGTTCTCTCAATAGCTGTGACCAATGTACGCTTCTGTAGCAGGAAGTGTCTACATACATTGAAAAACAAGAGCTGCTGTCTTGGAAGTCACGTGGATTAAGTCAGAGGTCAGAAGCTGTTTCTGACAGGCATTTATTCCTCTTAATGATAAACATCTGTCTGGCTGAGAGAGACCTGCCTGACCGATATGATAACAATCTGTCTGGCTGAGAGAGACCTGCCTGACCGATATGATAACAATCTGTCTGGCTGAGAGAGACCTGCCTGACCGATTCTATAGAATGTATATGTTGTTCTGGTCCAGTAGAATGTATATGTTGTTCTGGTCCAGTAGAATGTATATGTTGTTCTGGTCCTGTAGAATGTTGTTCTGGTCCTGTAGAATGTTGTTCTGGTCCTATAGAATGTTGTTCTGGTCCTATAGAATGTTGTTCTGGTCCTATAGAATGTTGTTCTGGTCCTATAGAATGTTGTTCTGGTCCTATAGAATGTTGTTCTGGTCCTATAGAATGTTGTTCTGGTCCTATAGAATGTTGTTCTGGTCCTATAGAATGTTGTTCTGGTCCTATAGAATGTATATGTTGTTCTGGTCCTATAGAATGTTGTTCTGGTTCTATAGAATGTTGTTCTGGTTCTATAGAATGTTGTTCTGGTTCTATAGAATGTTGTTCTGGTCCTATAGAATGTTGTTCTGGTCCTATAGAATGTTGTTCTGGTCCTATAGAATGTTGTTCTGGTCCTATAGAATGTTGTTCTGGTTCTATAGAATGTATATGTTGTTCTGGTTCTATAGAATGTACATGTTGTTCTTTACCTCGATGACAGCCACTCCCAGGCAGACCCCCAGGATCACTCCAACGTTGGCAAACAGCCAGCTCTCTACACTGGAGTTACAGCCCTGAGGGACAGACAGACAGACAGAGACAGAGACGACACAGACAGACAGACAGACAAAGAGAGAGACGACACAGACAGAGACACAGACAGAGACACAGACACAGACACAGACAGAGACACAGACACAGACACAGACGACACAGACAGAGACACAGACAGAGACGACACAGACAGAGACAGAGACAGAGACATAGACACAGACAGACATGTATATTAAACACAGTCCAATATATTAACAGATGAGGGTGGTGTTGAGTGATGTTCATGTTGTAAGTATCTCAGTGATGGAGTCAAACATTGTGACCATATTTCAATGGACCAGACTTCCATGGAGTACTGATACACGTGTAGCACAATGACAAGCCTCTAATGTAGGAGTGTTCTCTCAATCAATCAACCAATCAATCAACTAATATATGAAGAGGTCTTACCCTGTCGTAGACGGGCCAATCATTTGACTGTGCCTCACAGAAACCACTGTCGGAGGAGGAGTTACCCTCAACCAGAGACACGTTCTGACAGGAACACGGGAACAACAGCTGGGAACTGTTCACTACGACAGCATTACCATGCCAGTCCATATGACCACTCCATCCACAACACTCCATCTGGAGAGAGAGGGGGATGGACGGAGGGAAGGAGAGAGAGAGGGGGGGATGGACGGAGGGAAGGAGAGAGAGAGGGGGGGATGGACGGAGGGAAGGAGAGAGAGAGGGGGGGATGGACGGAGGGAAGGAGAGAGAGAGGGGGGGATGGACAGAGGGAAGGAGAGAGAGAGGGGGGGATGGACGGAGGGAAGGAGAGAGAGAGGGGGGGGATGGACGGAGGGAAGGAGAGAGAGAGGGGGGGGATGGACGGAGGGAAGGAGAGAGAGAGGGGGGGATGGACGGAGGGAAGGAGAGAGAGGGGGGGGGGATGGACGGAGGGAAGGAGAGAGAGGGGGGGGGGATGGACGGAGGGAAGGAGAGAGAGAGGGGGGGGATGGACGGAGGGAAGGAGAGAGAGGGGGGATGGACGGAGGGAAGGAGAGAGAGGGGGGGATGGACGGAGGGAAGGAGAGAGAGGGGGGGCATGGACGGAGGGAAGGAGAGAGAGGGGGGGGATGGACAAAGGGAAGGAGAGAGGGGGATGGACGGAGGGAAGGAGAGAGAGAGGGGGATGGACGGAGGGAAGGAGAGAGAGAGAGGGGGATGGACGGAGGGAAGGAGAGAGAGAGAGGGGGATGGACGGAGGGAAGGAGAGAGAGAGAGGGGGATGGACAAAGGGAAGGAGAGAGAGAGAGGGGGATGGACAAAGGGAAGGAGAGAGGGGGATGGATGGAGTGAGGGGGATGGACAGAGGGAAGGAGAGAGAGAGAGGGGGATGGACAAAGGGAAGGAGAGAGGGGGATGGACAAAGGGAAGGAGAGAGGGGGATGGACGGAGGGAAGGAGAGAGAGAGAGAGGGGGATGGACAGAGGGAAGGAGAGAGAGAGAGAGGGGGATGGACGGAGGGAAGGAGAGAGAGAGAGAGGGGGATGGACGGAGGGAAGGAGAGAGAGAGAGGGGGATGGACGGAGGGAAGGAGAGAGAGAGAGGGGGATGGACGGAGGGAAGGAGAGAGAGAGAGGGGGATGGACGGAGGGAAGGAGAGAGAGAGAGGGGGATGGACGGAGGGAAGGAGAGAGGAGAGAGGGGGATGGACGGAGGGAAGGAGAGAGAGAGAGGGGGATGGACGGAGGGAAGGAGAGAGAGAGAGGGGGATGGACGGAGGGAAGGAGAGGGGATGAGAAAGAGAAGGGGAGGGAGAGAGAGCAAAAGGGGAGACATAGACAAAGAGAGAGTGATGAGAGAGCGAGAGAGGGGGGGAGAGAGAGCGAGAGAGGGGGGGAGAGAGAGCAAGAGAGGGGAAGGGAGAGGTAGAGAGAAAGAGAGAAAGTGGGAGAGGGAGAGGAGAGTCATTAAAAGGTAGACAATAATAGAGAGGAAACATGTCCAGAGAGAGAATGAGCGGGGAACCCCAAGAAGTCCAGTCGTTTTCAGATAGATCACCGCTGACTAGCAACCCTATACTGTAAGTATTGTTTTACAATGAAGTTAGGACAATGTTGAAGCTGCTGAAGGCGTTTACAAGGAGCTGAGAGGTGGAGTTTTCTCCACTTCCTTTTTTGAAATCACTTTTCCAGACAGACGGAGCTTTAAGAGCGTAAAGGCCTTCGTGTCCATTTCTAACAGCTGTGGTTTGGCTCCACTGAACAATACCTTTCTAACAGCTGTGGTTTGGCTCCACTGAACAATCCCTTTCTAACCGCTGTGGTTTGGCTCCACTGAACAATCCATTTCTAACAGCTGTGGTTTGGCTCCACTGAACAATACCTTTCTAACAGCTGTGGTTTGGCTCCACTGAACAATACCTTTCTAACAGCTGTGGTTTGGCTCCACTGAACAATCCTTTTCTAACCGCTGTGGTTTGGCTCCACTGAACAATCCATTTCTAACCGCTGTGGTTTGGCTCCACTGAACAATCCATTTCTAACCACTGTGGTTTGGCTCCACTGAACAATCCATTTCTAACAGCTGTGGTTTGGCTCCACTGAACAATCCATTTCTAACAGCTGTGGTTTGGCTCCACTGAACAAACCATTTCGATGTCTTTTATGACGTGTGTCAAATGACAAGTCTCATTACTGTACAGAGAGCCTTGTACCAGCCTCACACCCTAGCCTCACACCCTAGCCTCACACCCTAGCCTCACACCCTAGCCTCCTTACATCAGACGGTTTGTTTCACTTCACTAACTGACAGTTCTTTTCAATTGGTTAAGATTCATTGTGTTTTAATACATTTTACAACACTTTTTCCACTTTACCGTAAAAACTACAGGTCCTGTTAAACCTCTCTTGGTCGACTGGTGTGGTGACTTTTGAACTGGTTGGAATTGACCTCCGTTGCAAGTCAAAATAACACCCCCCCCCCCCCTCGTAGTTCAAAATGGTTAGAGTTAAGGGAAGATGATCCTAGATCTGTGCTCTCCTCTCACCGTCCTCTGTATGTAATCCCAGGCCTGCTCGGTGGTGCTGTTCTTCCCAGGGTAGTTGCTCAGGATCTGGGTCACGATGTTGGACATCTCCTTATTTAGCTGAGACAGAGATAGAGACAGACACAGAGACAGACACAGAGACAGACACAGAGACAGACACAGAGACAGACACAGAGAGAGAGAAACAGAGACACAGAGACAGACACAGAGATAGACGAGAAAGAGAGATGGGGGGAAACCAGTCAGTAAACCAGTCATTCAATGAGTCAAATCAGACAGCCAGTGTTGGTTTCTAAACTACTCTAAAAGTTTCTAAACACAAACACAAAACCTGGAGAGAAAATACAATGCCCAGAACTAGAGATACAATAAATAAATCTGAGTAAATTCCTGTAGAAAAATATCCCTGACTATTGAAAACTAGCATTGTTTTGTAATGTGTAGATGTTACAGCTCCCACTCATCTCTGACCCCCCCCCCCCCCCACTCATCTCTGACCCCCCCCACTCATCTCTGACCCCCCCCCCCCACTCATCTCTGACCCCCCCCACTCATCTCTGACCCCCCCCACTCATCTCTGACCCCCCCCACTCATCTCTGACCCCCCCCCCACTCATATCTGACCCCTCCTTTTAACAAGGGTGTATAGGGCTCCAGTCTATCACTATATAGGGAATAGGGCTCTGGTCTATAGTAGTACCACTATATAGGGAATAGGGCTCTGGTCTATAGTAGTACCACTATATAGGGAATAGGGCTCTGGTCTATAGTAGTGCACTATATAGGGAATAGGGCTCTGGTCTATAGTAGTACCACTATATAGGGAATAGGGCTCTGGTCTATAGTAGTGCCACTATATAGGGAATAGGGCTCTGGTCTATAGTAGTACCACTATATAGGGAATAGGGCTCTGGTCTATAGTAGTACTACTATATAGGGAATAGGGCTCTGGTCTATAGTAGTACTACTATATAGGGAATAGGGCTCTGGTCTATAGTAGTACCACTATATAGGGAATAGGGCTCTGGTCTATAGTAGTACTACTATATAGGGAATAGGGCTCTGGTCTATAGTAGTACTACTATATAGGGAATAGGGCTCTGGTCTATAGTAGTACTACTATATAGGAATAGGGCTCTGGTCTATAGTAGTACTACTATATAGGGAATAGGGCTCTGGTCTATAGTAGTACCACTATATAGGGAATAGGGCTCTGGTCTATAGTAGTACCACTATATAGGGAATAGGGCTCTGGTCTATAGTAGTACCACTATATAGGGAATAGGGCTCTGGTCTATAGTAGTACCACTATATAGGGAATAGGGCTCTGGTCTATAGTAGTACCACTATATAGGGAATAGGGCTCTGGTCTATAGTAGTACCACTATATAGGGAATAGGGCTCTGGTCTATAGTAGTACCACTATATAGGGAATAGGGCTCTGGTCTATAGTAGTACCACTATATAGGGAATAGGGCTCTGGTCTATAGTAGTACCACTATATAGGGAATAGGGCTCTGGTCTATAGTAGTGCCACTATATAGGGAATAGGGCTCTGGTCTATAGTAGTACCACTATATAGGGAATAGGGCTCTGGTCTATAGTAGTACCACTATATAGGGAATAGGGCTCTGGTCTATAGTAGTACCACTATATAGGAAATAGGGCTCTGGTCTATAGTAGTACCACTATATAGGGAATAGGGCTCTGGTCTATAGTAGTACCACTATATAGGGAATAGGGCTCTGGTCTATAGTAGTACCACTATATAGGGAATAGGGCTCTGGTCTATAGTAGTACCACTATATAGGGAATAGGGCTCTGGTCTATAGTAGTACCACTATATAGAGAATAGGGCACTGGTCTATAGTAGTATCACTATATAGGGAATAGGGCACTGGTCTATAGTAGTACCACTATATAGGGAATAGGGCTCTGGTCTATAGTAGTACCACTATATAGGGAATAGGGCTCTGGTCTATAGTAGTACCACTATATAGGGAATAGGGCTCTTTCAGGTGTGTGTCGTTAAAGAGCAGAACGACAGGAAGTTGAAACGAGTTTTGTTTTGAACCTTTATTGAACCAGGAAGTCTCATTGAGGTCAGAAGGGAGACCTGGCATGTCTTCCTGTGGTGAGACATGTGCTCTCTCAATGAGCCTTTCCAACATTCCTCGCTTCCCATCTCCTCACTTCCTATATCCTCACCTCCTTCTCAACCGTAGGCCCAGCGACAGGCCCAGCGACAGGCCCAGCGACAGGCCCAGCGTGGTTAGCTACATGATTTGGAACATGTCTGTTGTGTTGAAATGCTTAGTTATAGTGAACAGAGTTTTACTGAGAAATCAGATACTGTTTAAAGTACTGAAGCAGCAACATGTCCAGTCTTGTCCATCTGGCAGAGAGGCTGCAGCCGCCGGCTGGTAGCTGAAAAATAACTGAAGCTGGAGACGCACATCTGGAGAGGCCTCAGTGTGGCGGTAGGGAGAGGCCTCAGTGTGGCGGTAGGGAGAGGCCTCAGTGTGGCGGTAGGGAGAGGCCTCAGTGTGGCGGTAGGGAGAGGCCTCAGTGTGGCGGTAGGGAGAGGCCTCAGTGTGGCGGTAGGGAGAGGCCTCAGTGTGGCGGTAGGGAGAGGCCTCAGTGTGGCGGTAGGGAGAGGCCTCAGTGTGGCGGTAGGGAGAGGCCTCAGTGTGGCGGTAGGGAGAGGCCTCAGTGTGGCGGTAGGGAGAGGCCTCAGTGTGGCGGTAGGGAGAGGCCTCAGTGTGGCGGTAGGGAGAGGCCTCAGTGTGGCGGTAGGGAGAGGCCTCAGTGTGGCGGTAGGGAGAGGCCTCAGTGTGGCGGTAGGGAGAGGCCTCAGTGTGGCGGTAGGGAGAGGCCTCAGTGTGGCGGTAGGGAGAGGCCTCAGTGTGGTGGTAGGGGAGGATCATATCTCCCTTCCTACCTACCTAAATCACTGAAGCTGGAGACGCACATCTCCCTCACTAACTTTAAGCATCGGCTGTCAGAGCAGCTCACAGATCACTGTACCTGTACACAGCCCATCTGTAAAAGAGCCCATCCAACTACCTCATCCCCATACTGTTATTATATATATTTATTTTGGTCCTTTGCACCCCAGTATCTCTACTTGCACATTCATCTTCTGCACATCTATCACTCCAGTGTTTAATTGCTAAATTGTAATTACTGTGCCACTATGGCCTAGTTATTGCCTTACCTCATTACCACACACTGTATATAGACCTTTCTATTGTGTTATTGACTGTATGTTTGTTTATTCCATGTGTAACTCTGTTGTTGTTTGTGTTGAACTGCTTTGCTTTATCTTGGCCAGGTTGCAATTGTAAATGAGAACTTGTTCTCACCTGGCCTGGCATCCTCCTCCCTAAGTAGTGCACTATAGAGGGAAGAGGGTGCCATTTGGGACTCAAACAATATTCGAGTCCGAGAGGTGGATTTCAGCTTTACGGCGTTTCCTAGTCAGATGTTTCCCTTCAGGTCCACTGGGAGAGACAGGCAGTGTGTGTGTGTGTGTGTGTGTGTGTGTTGTTGAGGTGGCTGAACCAAGCCAAACTATCCTATCCAGCCAGGATGGGTTCTGTTCCATTACAAGTCTATATCTTCTGCTACAATCTGCTAGGTCATTCCAAACCAGCTAGAAAGTTATAGAAGGTGTGTGTGTGTGTGTGTGTGTGTGTGTGCATGTTTCTCCAATTATCCACATCTGTGTTCACACATCTCTCCAGCTGGTGTGAGTGTGTTCCTACGAGCAGCAGTCACCCTCTCTTTGACCCCTCTCTCTCTCTCTGACCCCTCTCCTCACCGACACACACCTCTCTCTGACCGCTCTGCTCACCGACATACACACCTCGCTCTCTCTGACCCCTCTGCTTACTTCCTCTCACTGACAGACACACACCTGGCCAGGCTTTCCTCTGGTCCTCCTGGGGCCTCTGGGGCCAAGGCCTCCTTAAACAATAATCACCACCACTACACTAGTGCCTAGTTCCATATGTGTTATTTCATGTTGATGTCTTCCCTATTATTCTACATGTATATGTTGTTCTGGTCCAGTAGAACGTTGTTCTGGTCCTATAGAATGTATATGTTGTTCTGGTCCAGTAGAACGTTGTTCTGGTCCTATAGAATGTATATGTTGTTCTGGTCCTATAGAATGTTGTTCGTTCTGGTCCTATAGAATGTTGTTCTGGTCCTATAGAATGTTGTTCTGGTCCTATAGAATGTTGTTCTGGTCCTATAGAATGTATATGTTGTGCTGGTCCTATAGAATGTATATGTTGTGCTGGTCCTATAGAATGTTGTGCTGGTCCTATAGAATGTTGTTCTGGTCCTGTAGAATGTATATGTTGTTGTGGTCCTATAGAATGTTGTTCTAGTCCTATAGAATGTATATGTTGTTCTGGTCCTATAGAATGTTGTTCTGGTCCTGTAGAATGTCTATGTTATTCTGGCCCTATAGAATGCATATGTTATTCTGGCCCTATAGAATGCATATGTTATTCTGGCCCTATAGAATGCATATGTTATTCTGGCCCTATAGAATGCATATGTTGTTCTGGTCCAGTAGAATGCATATGTTGTTCTGGTCCAGTAGAATGTATATGTTATTCTGGCCCTATAGAATGCATATGTTATTCTGGTCCTATAGAATGCATATGTTGTTCTGGTCCTATAGAATGTACATGTTGTTCTGGTCCAGTAGAATGTATATGTTATTCTGGCCCTATAGAATGCATATGTTATTCTGGTCCTATAGAATGCATATGTTATTCTGGTCCTATAGAATGCATTAACAGAGCTTTTGGTAGCGTGTTCTGACTGAAAGTAATAAGGTGTAATCAGTCTCAGAACAAGGTGTTGTCTCAAGGGTGAAGGGTGAGTCATTTTCTACAGAACAGGTTGTGTTCAGGCGGGTTCAACATTCTGGAATGTTCAGGTACACAGACACACAGTGTAGAACAGACATGTAGTCTAGTGGTTCAGAGCTTTGGGCCAGTAACCAAAATATTGCTGGTTCGAATCCCCGAGCTGACTAATTGAAAAAATTCTGTTGATGTGCCCTTGAGCAAGGCACTTAACCCTAATTGCTCCTGTAAGTCACAGTGGATAAGTGTGTGTGCTAAATTACAAAATGACATACATTTCTCTTTCCTGAACTCGACCAACAACAGGTGTAAACAGGAAGTGACATCACTCACCAGGTCCTTCTGGAAGTAGATGAGTACACCGGCTGCCACCTGACCAATCAGAATCAGCAGCAGGCAGGTGAAGTACTGGGGAGGAAGAGAGGATCATGGGATATATGAGATGACAACACCGTGGCAACAGTCCATCATAACAATGCATAAACACATCCACCCAATCACCAGACATCATCCCCTGCAGCATCGTTCAGACAGCAACATGCCTTCAAATAGAAATGCATTATGTATTGACTAGGATGTGAACTTCCACATCATCTCCTAGATGCTGCTACAATATCCAACTGGAACAGCCACGGGGCTTTGTGTTGCTACAATATCCAACTGGAACAGCCACAAGGCTTTGTGTTGCTATAATATCCAACTGGAACAGCCACGGGGCTTTGTGTTGCTACAATAGCCAACTGGAACAGCCACGGGGCTTTGTGAGCGACTCCTCCCTGTACAGTAGCAGTAGTTTGTAATGCATTCACACTAGCATACACTGAGTGGACAAAACATTAGGAACATCTTCATAATATTGAGTTGCGCCCCCCTTTTTGTCCTCATAACAGCCTCAACTTGTCAGGTCGTGGACTCTACAAGGTGTTGAAAGAATTCCACAGGGTCTCTACAAGGTGTCGAAAGCCTTCCACAGGGTCTCTACAAGGTGTCGAAAGCCTTCCACAGGGACTCTACAAGGTGTCGAAAGCCTTCCACAGGGTCTCTACAAGGTGTTGAAAGCGTTCCACAGGGACTCTACAAGGTGTTGAAAGCCTTCCACAGGGACTGTACAAGGTGTTGAAAGCCTTCCACAGGGTCTCTACAAGGTGTTGAAAGCCTTCCACAGGGTCTCTACAAGGTGTTGAAAGCCTTCCACAGGGACTCTACAAGGTGTTGAAAGCCTTCCACAGGGTCTCTACAAGGTGTTGAAAGCCTTCCACAGGGACTCTACAAGGTGTTGAAAGCCTTCCACAGGGACTCTACAAGGTGTTGAAAGCCTTCCACAGGGATGCTGGTCCATGTTGACTCCAATGCTTCCCACAGTTGTGTCCAGTTGGCTGGATGTCCTTTGGGTGGTGGACCGTTCTTGATACACACAGGGAAACTGTTGAGAGTGAAAAACCCAGCATCGTTGCAGTTCTTGACACACTCAAACTGGTGCACCAGGTACCTACTACCGTACCCCGTTCAAAGGAACTTATATATGTTGTCTTGCCCATTCACCTTCTGAATGGCACACATACACAATCCATGTCTCAAGGATTAAAAAGACCTTTAACCAGTCTCCTCCCTTCATCTACACTGATTTGAAGTGGATGTAACAAGTGACATCAATAAGGGATCATAGCTTTAACCTGGATTCACCTGGTCAGTCTGTCATGGAAAGAGCAGGTGTTCCTAATGTTTTGTACACTCAGTGTAGATTTTTGAGATGCCAGCAATGTTTTAAAGATGGTTTTGACTTTAGATTCGTGCACCACTGATTGGTAGTCAGACCAGGCAGGCCTGTGTGCCTGTGTGTGTCTGTGTGTGAGTGCCTGTGTGTGTGTGCCTGTGCCTGTGTGTGTGTGTGCGTGTGTGTGTGCGTGCCTGTATGTGTGTGTGTGTGTGCGCCTGTGTGTGTGTGTGCCTGTGTGTGTGTGTGTGTGTGCCTGTGTGTGTGTGGCTGTGTGTGTGTGCCTGTGTGTGTGCTCACCAGGCCCAGCAGACAGCGGATCTCGTAGATAGCCCCCAGGCAACCCAGGAAGCCCATCAACATGGAGAGACCACCGACACCTATCAGGATGTAGGAAGCTATCTTCAGCGCTGTGGAGGACTCTTCTGTAGAGAGAAACAAAGCAACACTCTCAGGTTAGCACATTAGCATCGCTATGGTAAAAACCATATATAGGCTAGCATTTTAGCATACCTACAGTACACTATGGGGGACTCCTCTGTAGAGGTGGGAACAAGCAGACTCGTTAGCATATCTGCTATTAACGTATATAGGTTAGCAGTATTTAAGCAGTCTGATATAGGCTATGCACAGGCTAGCATGTTAGCATCGCTATGGTAAAAACCATATATAGGCTAGCATTTTAGCATACCTACAGTACACTATGGGGGACTCCTCTGTAGAGGTGGGAACAAGCAGACTCGTTAGCATATCTGCTGTTAACACATATAGGTTAGCAGTTTTTCAATAGACTACTGTGCAGGCTTGTATTTAAGCAGTCTGATGTAGGCGATACACAGGCTAGCATGTTAGCACACCTACTACACAGTGACAGGCATTTTAGCGTCGCTATGGTAAAAACCATATATAGGCTAGCATGTTAGCACACCTGCTACACAGTGACAGGCATTTTAGCATCGCTATGGTAAAAACCATATATAGGCTAGCATGTTAGCACACCTACTACACAGTGACAGGCATTTTACCCTAACCCATTCATCCCTTAGCAGACACTATGTTCTGCCTCACGTCTGACAGGTAGACAGACAGACAGTAGAATATAACAGACATCTTCCTATAAGGCAACTCATGCCCACCAAACCAAAAGGAGACCTGATCTCAAACCAGCATATCTGTTCATGGAAACAGGTCTGGGAATTCTGGCTTCTATAACATATCTGTTCATGGAAACAGGTCTGGGAATTCTGGCTTCTATAACAAATAAAAGTACTGGAGCCAGAGAGAGATTAGGTCTGCATTTCAAAATGGCACCCTTTTCCCTATGTAGTGCACTACTTTGGACCAAAAAAGTCCACAAAAAAAAGTTAAATATTGTGCACTATATAGGGAACAGGGTGCAATTTGGGACATAGATTTTGTCTGGCAACAGGAGGAATGATATATGTTACTCTGAGGACACTGTTCTCAGTGTGTGTGTGTGTGTGTGTGTGTGTCACTGCCAAACATTCTGAGGCTTCCAAAGGAAAAGAGATGTTTCTGTGGACCACTCCGGAGGTCTGGAACCAAAAAGTGTGCCATCACGGAGGCCCAAACATTCTGCAAAGCTCAGAAACCCACCACTGAGACACAGAGAGAACGGACAGTTCAACCTCATCTCAAGTATTTCGTTTAGGAGACGTCATCCTTGGAGACAGAGACGAGCTCCTGAGATCCCCCAGAGGTTTTCACTATAATGGCAGAAACATCTGGCACGCCGTGCAAATCAAAGTGTTTTTTTGTCAGCGTAGTGTCAGTGTAGTGTCAGCGCAGTGTCAGCGCAGTGTCAGCGCAGTGTCAGCGCAGTGTAGTGAAATGCTTATGCAAGATGTGAAACATGGCCAAATGTATATAGGTCATAGCGACAAAGCGAACTAAATAGACAGGAAAAACAGCATCCTATTTAATACTGTGATGAAATAGCTGTGGTTGGTTGGCGCTATACTCTAGCGTGTGACCAATGTGGAATACAGGATCCTATTTAATACTGTGATGAAATAGCTGTGGTTGGTTGGTGCTATACTCTAGCATGTGACCAATGTGGAATACAGGAAGTTCAATAATGCCATTGCTGGCTAATTTCTTCTTCTTCGTGGGATGACTGTGGCAATATTACTGAAGGAATATGTCAACCGCTGGATGGGAACCCTCATTCCCAGCAAAAGCAGTTTAACCAGACATGTCTCTGATTATTAGAGACAGACCCTGCAGCACATCACAGATCCCTCTCCTCATTACCGTTACTCTAACGTTGGAACATCTAGAGAACAGATCCCTCTCCTCATTACCGTTACTCTAACGTTGGAACGGCTAGAGAACAGATCCCTCTCCTCATTACCATTACTCTAACGTTGGAACGGCTAGAGAATAGATCCCTCTCCTCATTACCGTTACTCTAACGTTGGAACATCTAGAGAACAGATCCCTCTCTCCTCTAACGTTGGAACATCTAGAGAACAGATCCCTCTCCTCATTACCGTTACTCTAACGTTGGAACATCTAGAGAACAGATCCCTCTCCTCTAACGTTGGAACATCTAGAGAACAGATCCCTCTCCTCTAACGTTGGAACGGCTAGAGAACAGATCCCTCTCCTCATTACCGTTACTCTAACGTTGGAACATCTAGAGAACAGATCCCTCTCCTCTAATGTTGGAACATCTAGAGAACAGATCCCTCTCCTCTAACGTTGGAACATCTAGAGAACAGATCCCTCTCTCCTCTAACTTTGGAACATCTAGAGAACAGATCCCTCTCCTCTAACGTTGGAACATCTAGAGAACAGATCCCTCTCCTCATTACCGTTACTCTAACGTTGGAACATCTAGAGAACAGATCCCTCTCCTCTAACGTTGGAACATCTAGAGAACAGATCCCTCTCCTCTAACGTTGGAACATCTAGAGAACAGATCCCTCTCTCCTCTAACGTTGGAACATCTAGAGAACAGATCCCTCTCTCGTCTAACGTTGGAACATCTAGAGAACAGATCCCTCTCTCCTCTAACGTTGGAACATCTAGAGAACAGATCCCTCTCTCCTCTAACGTTGGAACATCTAGAGAACAGATCCCTCTCTCCTCTAACGTTGGAACATCTAGAGAACAGATCCCTCTCCTCTAACGTTGGAACATCTAGAGAACAGATCCCTCTCCTCTAACGTTGGAACATCTAGAGAACAGATCTCTCTCCTCTAACGTTGGAACAGCTAGAGAACAGATCCCTCTCTCCTCTAACGTTGGAACATCTAGAGAACAGATCCCTCTCCTCATTACCGTTACTCTAACGTTGGAACATCTAGAGAACAGATCCCTCTCCTCTAACGTTGGAACATCTAGAGAACAGATCCCTCTCTCCTCTAACTTTGGAACATCTAGAGAACAGATCCCTCTCCTCTAACGTTGGAACATCTAGAGAACAGATCCCTCTCCTCATTACCGTTACTCTAACGTTGGAACGGCTAGAGAACAGATCCCTCTCCTCTAACGTTGGAACATCTAGAGAACAGATCCCTCTCCTCTAACGTTGGAACATCTAGAGAACAGATCCCTCTCCTCTAACGTTGGAACATCTAGAGAACAGATCCCTCTCCTCTAACGTTGGAACATCTAGAGAACAGATCCCTCTCTCCTCTAACATTGGAACATCTAGAGAACAGATCCCTCTCCTCTAACGTTGGAACATCTAGAGAACAGATCCCTCTCCTCTAAGGTTGGAACATCTAGAGAACAGATCCCTCTCCTCTAAGGTTGGAACATCTAGAGAACAGATCCCTCTCTCCTCTAACGTTGGAACATCTAGAGAACAGATCCCTCTCCTCATTACCGTTACTCTAACGTTGGAACATCTAGAGAACAGATCCCTCTCCTCTAACGTTGGAACATCTAGAGAACAGATCCCTCTCCTCATTACCGTTACTCTAACGTTGGAACATCTAGAGAACAGATCCCTCTCCTCTAACGTTGGAACATCTAGAGAACAGATCCCTCTCTCCTCTAACATTGGAACATCTAGAGAACAGATCCCTCTCCTCATTACCGTTACTCTAACGTTGGAACATCTAGAGAACAGATCCCTCTCTCCTCTAACGTTGGAACATCTAGAGAACAGATCCCTCTCTCCTCTAACGTTGGAACATCTAGAGAACAGATCCCTCTCTCCTCTAACGTTGGAACATCTAGAGAACAGATCCCTCTCTCCTCTAACGTTGGAACATCTAGAGAACAGATCCCTCTCTCCTCTAACGTTGGAACATCTAGAGAACAGATCCCTCTCTCCTCTAACGTTGGAACATCTAGAGAACAGATCCCTCTCTCCTCTAACGTTGGAACGGCTAGAGAACAGATCCCTCTCCTCATTACCATTACTCTAACGTTGGAACGGCTAGAGAACAGATCCCTCTCCTCATTACCGTTACTCTAACGTTGGAACGGCTAGAGAACAGATCCCTCTCTCCTCTAACATTGGAACATCTAGAGAACAGATCCCTCTCCTCTAACGTTGGAACATCTAGAGAACAGATCCCTCTCCTCTAACGTTGGAACATCTAGAGAACAGATCCCTCTCTCCTCTAACGTTGGAACATCTAGAGAACGGCTAGGATAGCACCCCTGGGATAGAACCCGGGGGGAGTGGTGGGTGGAGGGAGTGGCAAGCAGCCTCTGGGATAGAACCCGGGGGGAGTGGTGGGTGGAGGGAGTGGCAAGCAGCCTCTGGGATAGAACCCGGGGAGAGTGGTGGGTGGAGGGAGAGGCACCTGGGATAGCACCCGGGGGAGTGGAGGGAGAGATGGGTACGACGCCTGCAGCTGGATCCCCAAAAACAAAGAAATCATAGGTTTACGTGGTGGGTGGAGGGCACGGTGGTGGGAGGAGGGCACGGTGGTGGGAGGAGGGCACGGTGGTGGGAGGAGGGCACGGTGGTGGGAGGAGGGCACGGTGGTGGGAGGAGGGAACGGTGGTGGGAGGAGGGAACGGTGGTGGGAGGAGGGCACGGTGGTGGGAGGAGGGCACGGTGGTGGGAGGAGGGCAACGGTGGTGGGAGGAGGGCACGGTGGTGGGAGGAGGGCGTGGGAGAACAGTGGTGGGAGGAGGGCGTGGGAGAACAGTGGTGGGAGGAGGGCGTGGGAGAACAGTGGTGGGAGGAGGGCGTGGGAGAACAGTGGTGGGAGGAGGGCGTGGGAGAACAGTGGTGGGAGGAGGGCGTGGGAGAACAGTGGTGGGAGGAGGGCGTGGGAGAACGGTGGTGGGAGGAGGGAGCGGTGGTGGGAGGAGGGAACGGTGGTGGGAGGAGGGAACGGTGGTGGGAGGAGGGCGTGGGAGAACAGTGGTGGGAGGAGGGAGCGGTGGTGGGAGGAGGGAGCGGTGGTGGGAGGAGGGCGTGGGAGAACCGTGGTGGAGGAGGGCGTGGGAGAACCGTGGTGGGAGGAGGGAGCGGTGGTGGGAGGAGGGAGCGGTGGTGGGAGGAGGGCGTGGGAGAACCGTGGTGGGAGGAGGGCGTGGGAGAACCGTGGTGGGAGGAGGGAGCGGTGGTGGGAGGAGGGAGCGGTGGTGGGAGGAGGGCGTGGGAGAACAGTGGTGAGAGGAGGGCGTGGGAGAACGGTGGTGGGAGGAGGGAGCGGTGGTGGGAGGAGGGCGTGGGAGAACAGTGGTGGGAGGAGGGTGTGGGAGAACCGTGGTGGGAGGAGGGAGCGGTGGTGGGAGGAGGGCGTGGGAGAACAGTGGTGGGAGGAGGGAGCGGTGGTGGGAGGAGGGCTTGGGAGAACCGTGGTGGGAGGAGGGAGCGGTGGTGGGAGGAGGGCGTGGAACTACTTAGTCAAATGTAGTGCACTATATGTAGGGAATAGGGTGCCACTTGGGACAACCAGCTCTGGAATGATCGTTAGGCTGGTTGGGCTTTGTTTCAACTCATCCTCACATAATTCCTGATTCAGGCCACTAAAGACTTTGGTACAAACCCTTACTACAGCTCACACCACTACATGCTACTATAAAGACCTTGGTATAAACCCTTACTACAGCTCACACCACTACATGCTACTATAAAGACCTTGGTATAAACCCTTACTACAGCTCACACTAGTGACGTCACGATAACAACATTTTACAAACAATATATACGACCAGGCCAAGTCTCACGATACCAATTAGTATCGCGATATCGACGGAGGGAGAAAAAAAATCTGTGGCCTAGCATCCTGTTCGCCCCGTCCCCCGCATCCTGTTAGCCCCGTGGCCTAGCATCCTGTTCGCCCCCCATCCTGGTCGCCCACCGCATCCTGTTCGCCCCCGCATCCTGGTCGCCCACCGCATCCTGTTCGCCCCCGCATCCTGTTCGCCCCGTCCCCCGCATCCTGTTAGCCCCGTGGCCTAGCCCCGTGGCCTACCATCCTGTTCGCCCCCCATCCTGTTCTCCCCCGCATCCTGTTCGCCCCGTCCCCCGCATCCTGTTCGCCCCGTCCCCCGCATCCTGTTAGCCCCCGTCCCCCGCATCCTGTTAGCCCCCGTCCCCCGCATCCTGTTCGCCCCCCGTCCCCCGCATCCTGTTCGCCCCCCGTCCCCCGCATCCTGTTCGCCCCCCGTATCCTGTTCGTCCCGTGGCCTAGCCTGAAATGACTGCCACATGACTGTCATTCCTCTGGTGAAATGACTGCCACATTACTATCATTCCTCTGGTGAAATGACTGCCACATTACTATCATTCCTCTGGTGAAATGACTGCCACATTACTGTCATTCCTCTGGTGAAATGACTGCCACATTACTGATTAGTTTAAAACGACCCGCGATGTGGTTTTGTGAAATTTTATCAAATGCGCACGAATCCCAGTAGAAAGAAATAAAAGGTTACTTCTGGTAATATGGGTCATATAGAAAAAAAGGGTAGAGGGCCTAGAGAGCTGCCCTGCGGTACACCAAACTTTAAAATGTTTGACATTAGAGAAGCTTCCACTAAAAGAAACCCCCCTGAGTTCTATTAGATAGATAGCTCTGAATCCACGGTAATTCAACAACCGGTTATGGTCAATAATATCAAAAGCTGCACTGAAATCAAACAACGCAGCTCCCACAATCTTCTAATTATCCATTTCTTTCAACCAATCATCAGTCATGTGTGTCAGTGCAGTACATGTTCAGTGCCCTTCTCTATAAGCATGCTGAAAGTCTGCTGTTAATTTATTTTGCAGAGAAATAGCATTGTACTTGATCAAACACAATTTTTTCCAACAGTTTGTTAAGAGCTGGCAGCAAGCTTATAGGTCTGCTGTTAGAACCAGTAAAGGCGGCTTTACCACTCTTGGGTAGTGGAATGACTTTGGCTTCCCTCCAGGCCTGAGGACAAAGACTTTCCTCTTAGGCTCAGATTAAAAATATGACAGATAGGAGTGGCTGTAGAGTCAGCTACCATCCTCAGTAGCTTTCCATCTAAGTTGTCGATGCCAGGAGGTTTGTCATTATTGTTCGTTAACAACAATTGTTCCAACTCTGCCACACTAACTTGACAGAATTCCAACTTGAAATGCTTTTCTTTCATTATTATAATTTATTTTTAATGCATGAATACAATTGCTCACTGTTCGTTGTTGGCATTTCCTGCCTAAGTTTCCTGTTGGCATTTCCTGCCTAACCCTAACCCACTTTGCCAATGAAGTAATCAATAAAATAAATTGGCAACATCAAATGGTTTTGTGATGAATAAAGCCATCTGATTGGGTGAAAGATGGAGTTGATTTACCTTTATTTACCTAGGCAAGTCAATCCATTTAAAGTACTCCAAAGATTTTTTTCCCCCCATTATTCTTTATATTTTTACCTTTATTTTATTTTATATATATATTTTATCTTTATTTAACCAGGCAAGTCAGTTATGAACAAATTCTTATTTTCAATGACGGCCTAGGAACAGTGGGTTAACTGCCTGTTCAGGGGCAGAACGAGAGATTTGTACCTTGTCAGCTCGGGGAGTTGAACTTGCAACCTTCTGGTTTCTAGTCCAACACTAACCACTAGGCTACCCTGCCCGGCCCATTGATCTAGGCTTCATAATAAAGAACTTGCAAAGTCAACTCAGACTGGCCTGTGCTCTTGGTTATAACAGATGATACATTGTATCAACATAAAGTCAACTCAGACTGGTCTGTGCTCTTGGTTATAACAGATGATACATTGTATCAACATAAAGTCAACTCAGACTGGTCTGTGCTCTTGGTTATAACAGATGATACATTGTATCAACATAAAGTCAACTCAGACTGGTCTGTGCTCTTGGTTATAACAGATGAAATGATACATTGTATCAACATAAAGTCAACTCAGACTGGTCTGTGCTCTTGGTTATAACAGATGATACATTGTATCAACATAAAGTCAACTCAGACTGGTCTGTGCTCTTGGTTATAACAGATGAAATGATACATTGTATCAACATAAAGTCAACTCAGACTGGTCTGTGCTCTTGGTTATAACAGATGAAATGATACATTGTATCAACATAAAGTCAACTCAGACTGGTCTGTGCTCTTGGTTATAACAGATGAAATGATACATTGTATCAACATAAAGTCAACTCAGACTGGTCTGTGCTCTTGGTTATAACAGATGATACATTGTATCAACATAAAGTCAACTCAGACTGGCCTGTGCTCTTGGTTATAACAGATGATACATTGTATCAACATAAAGTCAACTCAGACTGGTCTGTGCTCTTGGTTATAACAGATGAAATGATACATTGTATCAACATAAAGTCAACTCAGACTGGTCTGTGCTCTTGGTTATAACAGATGAAATGATACATTGTATCAACATAAAGTCAACTCAGACTGGCCTGTGCTCTTGGTTATAACAGATACATTGTATCAACATAAAGTCAACTCAGACTGGTCTGTGCTCTTGGTTATAACAGATGAAATGATACATTGTATCAACATAAAGTCAACTCAGACTGGTCTGTGCTCTTGGTTATAACAGATACATTGTATCAACATAAAGTCAACTCAGACTGGTCTGTGCTCTTGGTTATAACAGATGAAATGATACATTGTATCAACATAAAGTCAACTCAGACTGGTCTGTGCTCTTGGTTATAACAGATGAAATGATACATTGTATCAACATAAAGTCAACTCAGACTGGTCTGTGCTCTTGGTTATAACAGATGAAATGATACATTGTATCAACATAAAGTCAACTCAGACTGGTCTGTGCTCTTGGTTATAACAGATGATACATTGTATCAACATAAAGTCAACACAGACTGGTCTGTGCTCTTGGTTATAACAGATACATTGTATCAACATAAAGTCAACTCAGACTGGTCTGTGCTCTTGGTTATAACAGATACATTGTATCAACATAAAGTCAACTCAGACTGGTCTGTGCTCTTGGTTATAACAGATGATACATTGTATCAACATAAAGTCAACTCAGACTGGTCTGTGCTCTTGGTTATAACAGATGATACATTGTATCAACATAAAGTCAACACAGACTGGTCTGTGCTCTTGGTTATAACAGATACATTGTATCAACATAAAGTCAACTCAGACTGGTCTGTGCTCTTGGTTATAACAGATACATTGTATCAACATAAAGTCAACTCAGACTGGTCTGTGCTCTTGGTTATAACAGATGATACATTGTATCAACATAAAGTCAACTCAGACTGGTCTGTGCTCTTGGTTATAACAGATGATACATTGTATCAACATAAAGTCAACTCAGACTGGCCTGTGCTCTTGGTTATAACAGATGATACATTGTATCAACATAAAGTCAACTCAGACTGGTCTGTGCTCTTGGTTATAACAGATGAAATGATACATTGTATCAACATAAAGTCAACTCAGACTGGTCTGTGCTCTTGGTTATAACAGATGATACATTGTATCAACATAAAGTCAACTCAGACTGGTCTGTGCTCTTGGTTATAACAGATGAAATGATACATTGTATCAACATAAAGTCAACTCAGACTGGTCTGTGCTCTTGGTTATAACAGATGAAATGATACATTGTATCAACATAAAGTCAACTCAGACTGGCCTGTGCTCTTGGTTATAACAGATGATACATTGTATCAACATAAAGTCAACTCAGACTGGTCTGTGCTCTTGGTTATAACAGATGAAATGATACATTGTATCAACATAAAGTCAACTCAGACTGGTCTGTGCTCTTGGTTATAACAGATGAAATGATACATTGTATCAACATAAAGTCAACTCAGACTGGTCTGTGCTCTTGGTTATAACAGATACATTGTATCAACATAAAGTCAACTCAGACTGGTCTGTGCTCTTGGTTATAACAGATACATTGTATCAACATAAAGTCAACTCAGACTGGTCTGTGCTCTTGGTTATAACAGATGAAATGATACATTGTATCAACATAAAGTCAACTCAGACTGGCCTGTGCTCTTGGTTATAACTGATGAAATGATACATTGTATCAACATAAAGTCAACTCAGACTGGTCTGTGCTCTTGGTTATAACAGATGAAATGATACATTGTATCAACATAAAGTCAACTCAGACTGGTCTGTGCTCTTGGTTATAACAGATGATACATTGTATCAACATAAAGTCAACTCAGACTGGTCTGTGCTCTTGGTTATAACAGATGATACATTGTATCAACATAAAGTCAACTCAGACTGGTCTGTGCTCTTGGTTATAACAGATGATACATTGTATCAACATAAAGTCAACTCAGACTGGTCTGTGCTCTTGGTTATAACAGATGATACATTGTATCAACATAAAGTCAACTCAGACTGGTCTGTGCTCTTGGTTATAACAGATGATACATTGTATCAACATAAAGTCAACTCAGACTGGTCTGTGCTCTTGGTTATAACAGATGATACATTGTATCAACATAAAGTCAACTCAGACTGGTCTGTGCTCTTGGTTATAACAGATGATACATTGTATCAACATAAAGTCAACTCAGACTGGTCTGTGCTCTTGGTTATAACAGATGAAATGATACATTGTATCAACATAAAGTCAACTCAGACTGGTCTGTGCTCTTGGTTATAACAGATGATACATTGTATCAACATAAAGTCAACTCAGACTGGTCTGTGCTCTTGGTTATAACAGATGATACATTGTATCAACATAAAGTCAACTCAGACTGGTCTGTGCTCTTGGTTATAACAGATGAAATGATACATTGTATCAACATAAAGTCAACTCAGACTGGTCTGTGCTCTTGGTTATAACAGATGATACATTGTATCAACATAAAGTCAACTCAGACTGGTCTGTGCTCTTGGTTATAACAGATGAAATGATACATTGTATCAACATAAAGTCAACTCAGACTGGTCTGTGCTCTTGGTTATAACAGATGAAATGATACATTGTATCAACATAAAGTCAACTCAGACTGGTCTGTGCTCTTGGTTATAACAGATGAAATGATACATTGTATCAACATAAAGTCAACTCAGACTGGTCTGTGCTCTTGGTTATAACAGATGATACATTGTATCAACATAAAGTCAACTCAGACTGGCCTGTGCTCTTGGTTATAACAGATGATACATTGTATCAACATAAAGTCAACTCAGACTGGTCTGTGCTCTTGGTTATAACAGATGAAATGATACATTGTATCAACATAAAGTCAACTCAGACTGGTCTGTGCTCTTGGTTATAACAGATGAAATGATACATTGTATCAACATAAAGTCAACTCAGACTGGCCTGTGCTCTTGGTTATAACAGATACATTGTATCAACATAAAGTCAACTCAGACTGGTCTGTGCTCTTGGTTATAACAGATGAAATGATACATTGTATCAACATAAAGTCAACTCAGACTGGTCTGTGCTCTTGGTTATAACAGATACATTGTATCAACATAAAGTCAACTCAGACTGGTCTGTGCTCTTGGTTATAACAGATGAAATGATACATTGTATCAACATAAAGTCAACTCAGACTGGTCTGTGCTCTTGGTTATAACAGATGAAATGATACATTGTATCAACATAAAGTCAACTCAGACTGGTCTGTGCTCTTGGTTATAACAGATGAAATGATACATTGTATCAACATAAAGTCAACTCAGACTGGTCTGTGCTCTTGGTTATAACAGATGATACATTGTATCAACATAAAGTCAACACAGACTGGTCTGTGCTCTTGGTTATAACAGATACATTGTATCAACATAAAGTCAACTCAGACTGGTCTGTGCTCTTGGTTATAACAGATGATACATTGTATCAACATAAAGTCAACTCAGACTGGTCTGTGCTCTTGGTTATAACAGATGATACATTGTATCAACATAAAGTCAACACAGACTGGTCTGTGCTCTTGGTTATAACAGATACATTGTATCAACATAAAGTCAACTCAGACTGGTCTGTGCTCTTGGTTATAACAGATACATTGTATCAACATAAAGTCAACTCAGACTGGTCTGTGCTCTTGGTTATAACAGATGATACATTGTATCAACATAAAGTCAACTCAGACTGGTCTGTGCTCTTGGTTATAACAGATGATACATTGTATCAACATAAAGTCAACTCAGACTGGCCTGTGCTCTTGGTTATAACAGATGATACATTGTATCAACATAAAGTCAACTCAGACTGGTCTGTGCTCTTGGTTATAACAGATGAAATGATACATTGTATCAACATAAAGTCAACTCAGACTGGTCTGTGCTCTTGGTTATAACAGATGATACATTGTATCAACATAAAGTCAACTCAGACTGGTCTGTGCTCTTGGTTATAACAGATGAAATGATACATTGTATCAACATAAAGTCAACTCAGACTGGTCTGTGCTCTTGGTTATAACAGATGAAATGATACATTGTATCAACATAAAGTCAACTCAGACTGGCCTGTGCTCTTGGTTATAACAGATGATACATTGTATCAACATAAAGTCAACTCAGACTGGTCTGTGCTCTTGGTTATAACAGATGAAATGATACATTGTATCAACATAAAGTCAACTCAGACTGGTCTGTGCTCTTGGTTATAACAGATGAAATGATACATTGTATCAACATAAAGTCAACTCAGACTGGTCTGTGCTCTTGGTTATAACAGATACATTGTATCAACATAAAGTCAACTCAGACTGGTCTGTGCTCTTGGTTATAACAGATACATTGTATCAACATAAAGTCAACTCAGACTGGTCTGTGCTCTTGGTTATAACAGATGAAATGATACATTGTATCAACATAAAGTCAACTCAGACTGGTCTGTGCTCTTGGTTATAACAGATGAAATGATACATTGTATCAACATAAAGTCAACTCAGACTGGTCTGTGCTCTTGGTTATAACAGATGAAATGATACATTGTATCAACATAAAGTCAACTCAGACTGGCCTGTGCTCTTGGTTATAACTGATGAAATGATACATTGTATCAACATAAAGTCAACTCAGACTGGTCTGTGCTCTTGGTTATAACAGATGAAATGATACATTGTATCAACATAAAGTCAACTCAGACTGGTCTGTGCTCTTGGTTATAACAGATGATACATTGTATCAACATAAAGTCAACTCAGACTGGTCTGTGCTCTTGGTTATAACAGATGATACATTGTATCAACATAAAGTCAACTCAGACTGGTCTGTGCTCTTGGTTATAACAGATGATACATTGTATCAACATAAAGTCAACTCAGACTGGTCTGTGCTCTTGGTTATAACAGATGATACATTGTATCAACATAAAGTCAACTCAGACTGGTCTGTGCTCTTGGTTATAACAGATGATACATTGTATCAACATAAAGTCAACTCAGACTGGTCTGTGCTCTTGGTTATAACAGATGATACATTGTATCAACATAAAGTCAACTCAGACTGGTCTGTGCTCTTGGTTATAACAGATGATACATTGTATCAACATAAAGTCAACTCAGACTGGTCTGTGCTCTTGGTTATAACAGATGAAATGATACATTGTATCAACATAAAGTCAACTCAGACTGGCCTGTGCTCTTGGTTATAACAGATGATACATTGTATCAACATAAAGTCAACTCAGACTGGTCTGTGCTCTTGGTTATAACAGATGAAATGATACATTGTATCAACATAAAGTCAACTCAGACTGGTCTGTGCTCTTGGTTATAACAGATGATACATTGTATCAACATAAAGTCAACTCAGACTGGTCTGTGCTCTTGGTTATAACAGATGATACATTGTATCAACATAAAGTCAACTCAGACTGGTCTGTGCTCTTGGTTATAACAGATGATACATTGTATCAACATAAAGTCAACTCAGACTGGTCTGTGCTCTTGGTTATAACAGATGAAATGATACATTGTATCAACATAAAGTCAACTCAGACTGGCCTGTGCTCTTGGTTATAACAGATGAAATGATACATTGTATCAACATAAAGTCACATTACTGTCTTTATCATTCCTCTGGTGAAATGACTGCCACATTACTGTCATTCCTCTGGTGAAATGACTGCCACATTACTGTCATTCCTCTGGTGAAATGACTGCCACATTACTGTCATTCCTCTGGTGAAATGACTGCCACATTACTGTCATTCCTCTGGTGAAATGACTGCCACATTACTGTCATTCCTCTGGTGAAATGACTGCCACATTACTGTCATTCCTCTGGTGAAATGACTGCCACATTACTGTCATTCCTCTGGTGAAATGACTGCCACATTACTGTCATTCCTCTGGTGAAATGACTGCCACATTACCGTCATTCCTCTGGTGAAATGACTGCCACATTACCGTCATTCCTCTGGTGAAATGACTACCACATTACTGTCTTTCTACCATTCCTCTGGTGAAATGACTGCCACATTAGTATGTGTAGTTTGTTAAACTTACGCAGGATGACCATGAAGCTCTCCTTGTCCAGAAGGACCCACAGTCCGAACCCCATGATGAGGGCGCCAAACAGCTGCAGAGAAGGGGGGGGGGTGAGAGAGAGAGAGACAGAGAGTCAATACACAATGGTAAATAAGACTAAACTCCTCTACATCAGTCCTGTTAGTAGTGATGTTCCTCTACATCAGTCCTGTTCCATTCTAGTTTCTCTACATCAGTCCTGTTCCATTCTAGTTCCTCTACATCAGTCCTGTTCCATTCTAGTTTCTCTACATCAGTTCTGTTCCATTCTAGTTTCTCTACATCAGTCCTGTTCCATTCTAGTTCCTCTACATCAGTCCTGTTCCATTCTAGTTTCTCTACATCAGTCCTGTTCCATTCTAGTTTCTCTACATCAGTCCTGTTCCATTCTAGTTTCTCTACATCAGTCCTGTTCCATTCTAGTTTCTCTACATGTCTCTACATGTTAATAGTGAGATCACACCATACATTCACAGTGTAACTTAAAAGCCTTAAGCTCTGGATCACACTTAATTTACTCTGTTCAGAGATGGGAATGATGGATGGTAGAGAGAGGGGGGGGCTGTGGGAGCCAGGGACTGAGCGGATGAGTATCTCCGTGGTAACCAGGCCACAATCACTTAATCTGCTCTCTAATGAAGAAACCAGGGAGAGAGGGGGCATGAGAGAGAGCGAGGGCATGAGAGAGAGCGAGGGCATGAGAGAGAGAGAGCGAGCGCATGAGAGAGAGAGCGAGCATGAGAGAGAGCGAGCATGAGAGAGAGAGAGCATGAGAGAGAGCGAGCATGAGAGAGAGCGAGCATGAGAGAGAGAGAGCATGAGAGAGAGAGAGCATGAGAGAGAGAGAGCATGAGAGAGAGAGAGCATGAGAGAGAGAGAGCATGAGAGAGAGAGAGCATGAGAGAGAGAGAGCATGAGAGAGAGAGAGCATGAGAGAGAGAGAGAGCATGAGAGAGAGCGAGCATGAGAGAGAGCTAAAGGGCGAGCGAGAGTGAATGATGTCAGAGAATGAGAGAATGAATGATGTCAGAGAATGAGAGAGTGAAACAGAGGACAAAGGATGACAGAGTAGTTGGTGTGTGTTGATGAGTTCACATTCCCTCCCACCGACTCGACCTCAAACCGGTCCAACAGGGCAATAGAGCCGTGGCGGTCATGTCATATCGATCAGACGGTTATTGTCACGGTTTCATCCACTCAGAGGAGAGGCTGAGGTCCTGCACTGTATAGGCATGTGATCTGTGTCTGGGAAATAAGATACTTACGAAGAAGAGGACATTGAAGAGGAACAGGAAGTACTTGATTGCCTTCATGCAGCCTTTCCCCATTGTGATCGCTCTGTGAACAACAGAATACAAAATATTTAGTCATACTTTATTTGAAGAGTACTTAAGCATGAATATGATACGATCATGAAGATAAAAATCACAGGTCGGGTCAGACATCCCTGTGGTCGACTGAAGAGTTTAACACGATGCCATCAAAGTACAGAGGGGACATGATCCACATAGTGTGTGTGTGTGTGTCTGGATTTGCTGGTGTGAGAGGCCTACAGTATAAGTGGTGACAGACGCCTGGAACCCCCTGACCTGCTGGCTAAGCTGCTGAGATGATAGAGACCTGGATCTATAGGAGACAGACGCCTGACCTGACCTGCTGGCTAAGCTGCTGAGATGATAGAGACCTGGATGTATAGGAGACAGATGCCTGAAACCCCCTGACCTGCTGGCTAAGCTGCTGAGATGATAGAGACCTGGATCTATAGGAGACAGATGCCTGACCTGACCTGCTGGCTAAGCTGCTGAGATGATAGGGACCTGGATCTATAGGAGACAGATGCCTGACCTGACCTGCTGGCTAAGCTGCTGAGATGATAGGGACCTGGATCTATAGGAGACAGATGCCTGACCTGACCTGCTGGCTAAGCTGCTGAGATGATAGAGACCTGGATCTCTAGGAGACAGATGCCTGACCTGACCTGCTGGCTAAGCTGCTGAGATGATAGAGACCTGGATCTATAGGAGACCGAAGCCTGACCTGACCTGCTGGCTAAGCTGCTGAGATGATAGGGACCTGGATCTATAGGAGACAGATGCCTGGAACCCCCTGACCTGCTGGCTAAGCTGCTGAGATGATAGAGACCTGGATCTATAGGAGACAGATGCCTGACCTGACAGCTAAGCTGCTGAGATGATAGAGACCTGGATCTATAGGATTACCGATAGACAACCATCCATTGGTGGAAAAAGTACCCAAGTATCATACTTGAGTAAAAGATACCTTAATAGAAAATGTAAAAGTCACCCAGTAAAATACTACTTGAGTAAAAGTCTGAAAAGTATTTGGTTTTAAATATACTTAAGTATAAATCATTTCAAATTCCTCTACATTAAGCAAACCAGGCGGTATGTTGTTGTAGTAAAAACAGTAGGGATGTTCTCTGTTTAGTGAGTCCACCAGATCAGAGGCAGTAGGGATGTTCTCTGTTTAGTGAGTCCACCAGATCAGAGGCAGTAGGGATGTTCTCTGTTTAGTGAGTCCACCAGATCAGAGGCAGTAGGGATGACCAGGGATGTTCTCTGTTTAGTGAGTCCTCCAGATCAGAGGCAGTAGGGATGACCAGGGATGTTCTCTGTTTAGTGAGTCCACCAGATCAGAGGCAGTAGGGATGACCAGGGATGTTCTCTTGATAAGCACCATCAGACTGTACAACCAGCAACACAACCTGTATCAGACTGTACAACCAGCAACACAACCTCCATCAGACTGTGCAACCAGCAACACAACCTGTATCAGACTGTACAACCAGCAACACAACCTGTATCACACTGTGCAACCAGCAACACAACCTCCATCACACTGTACAACCAGCAACACAACCTGCATCACACTGTACAACCAGCAACACAACCTTCATCACACTGTACAACCAGCAACACAACCACCATCAGACTGTGCAACCAGCAACAGAACCTTCATCACACTGTACAACCAGCAACACAACCACCATCAGACTGTGCAACCAGCAACACAACCTTCATCACACTGTACAACCAGCAACATAACCTGCATCACACTGTACAACCAGCAACACAACCTGCATCACACTGTACAACCAGCAACACAACCTGTATCACACTGTACAACCAGCAACACAACCTGCATCACACTGTACAACCAGCAACACAACCTCCATCACACTGTACAACCAGCAACAACTCCAACAACCAGCAACACAATCTCCATCGGACTGTACAGCCAGCAACACAACCTGTATCACACTGTACAACCAGCAACCAGCAACACAACCTCCATCACACTGTACAACCAGCAACACAACCTCCAGACTGTACAACCACCAACACAACCTGTATCACACTGTACAACCACCAACACAACCTGTATCACACTGTACAACCACCAACACAACCTGTATCACAACCACCATCAGACTGTACAACCAGCAACACACAACCTCCAGACTGTACAACCAGCAACCTCCAGACTGTACAACCAGCAACACAACAACCTCCAGACTGTACAACCAGCAACACACAACCTCCAGACTGTACAACCAGCAACACACAACCTCCAGACTGTACAACCAGCAACACAATCTCCATCAGACTGTACAACCAGCAACACAATCTCAATCAGACTGTGCAACCAGCAACACACAACCTCCAGACTGTACAACCAGCAACACAGAGCAAAGTGAACAGCGAGCACAACAATCAATCTACCACAGCAACACAGCATGAAGCGGCGAACACTGGTCAAACATCGGACTTAAAACGGTCCCACAGCCATAAAACGGTGTACAACCAGCAACACAACCTCCAGACTGTACAACCACCAACACAACCTGTATCACACTGTACAACCACCAACACAACCTGTATCACACTGTACAACCACCAACACAACCTTCATCACACTGTACAACCACCAACACAACCTTCATCACACTGTACAACCACCAACACGACCTCCATCAGACTGTACAACCAGCAACACACAACCTCCAGACTGTACAACCTCCAGACTTGGGTTGTGCCGTGGCGGAGATCTTTGTGGGCTATACTCAGCCTTGTCTCAGGATGGTAAGTTGGTGGTTGAAGATATCCCTCTAGTGGTGTGGGGGCTGTGCTTTGGCAAAGTGGGTGGGGTTATATCCTTCCTGTTTGGCCCTGTCCGGGGGTGTCCTCGGATGGGGCCACAGTGTCTCCTGACCCCTCCTGTCTCAGCCTCCAGTATTTATGCTGCAGTAGTTTATGTGTCGGGGGGCTGGGGTCAGTTTGTTATATCTGGAGTACTTCTCCTGTCCTATTCGGTGTCCTGTGTGAATCTAAGTGTGTGTTCTCTAATTCTCTCCTTCTCTCTTTCTTTCTCTCTCTCGGAGGACCTGAGCCCTAGGACCATGCCCCAGGACTACCTGACATGATGACTCCTTGCTGTCCCCAGTCCACCTGGCCATGCTGCTGTTCCAGTTTCAACTGACCTGAGCCCTAGGACCATGCCCCAGGACTACCTGACATGATGACTCCTTGCTGTCCCCAGTCTACCTGGCCATGCTGCTGCTCCAGTTTCAACTTCCACCTGACTGTGCTGCTGCTCTAGTTTCAACTGTTCTGCCTTATTATTATTCGACCATGCTGGTCATTTATGAACATTGAACATCTTGACCATGTTCTGTTATAATCTCCACCCGGCACAGCCAGAAGAGGACTGGCCACCCCACATAGCCTGGTTCCTCTCTAGGTTTCTTCCTAGGTATTGGCCTTTCTAGGGAGTTTTTCCTAGCCACCGTGCTTCTCCACCTGCATTGCTTGCTGTTTGGGGTTTTAGGCTGGGTTTCTGTACAGCACTTTGAGATATCAGCTGATGTACGAAGGGCTATATAAATAAATTTGATTTGATTTGTACAACCAGCAACACAACAACCTCCAGACTGTACAACCAGCAACACAACAACCTCCAGACTGTACAACCAGCAACACACAACCTCCAGACTGTACAACCAGCAACACAATCTCAATCAGACTGTGCAACCAGCAACACACAACCTCCAGACTGTACAACCAGCAACACAGAGCAAAGTGAACAGCGAGCACAACAATCAATCTACCACAGCAACACAGCATGAAGCGGCGAACACTGGTCAAACATCGGACTTAAAACGGTCCCACAGCCAAGAGGCCCGAACGTGAATATATATTGAAACAAGGCTGTTCCAGTATGTTAACTAGTCAACAGAAGACCAGTTTACTGCCATGTTAACGATGTGTTCAAAGAGCCCCTTCAGCCACAAGACAGGCCAGTCGTTGGTCTGTGAGGCAGACAGTTAAACCAGGCTAAACGGTCTCAACATACTGTTTAAAAACACAGGGACACACAGTGGAAAACATGACAGGGCTGTAATATAGAAGAAGTGGACACCAACTTGCACACCAAGGATGCATCCTAAATCCCACCCTATCCCCTATATAGTGCACTACTGTTGACCTTGGCCCTATATAGCGCACTACTGTTGACCAGGGCCCTATATAGTGCACTACTGTTGACCAGGGCCCTATATAGTGCTGGATTGGAGAACACATTGGGAGAGATGTTCAACCATTCCTCAAAACAGAATCTGTCCAGAACCTTGATCTCCTTCGTCTGAGTTTACGAACGTGTCCTTGTTCAATTCAAACCGCAGGTTTTCAAATGTGTCTCAAGGTCTGGAGACTGAGACGGCCATTGGAAAAATGTTGATTGTGTGGTTTCATTTCTATGTGGATTTTAAATGTGTTGCTTGGGGTTATTGTCTTGCTGGGAGATCCACTTGTGGCCAACTGTCATTCTCCTGGCAGAGGAAACCAGTTTTTTTGGCAAAAATGTCCTGGTACTGGGTACAGTTCATGATGCTGTTGACCTTAACAACGGCCTCAGGACCAATGGAAGAAATATATCCCCAAAACATCAAAGATCCACCACTATATTTTTTACAGTAGGTTCGGGGTTCATTCTCATTTCGACAACCAAACCCACCATTTGGCCAAAGAGCTACATTTCCATCTCATTGGACTAAAGCACCAGTTCCAAATCCCGAGCCAATACCGTTTAGTAAACTCCAGGCGTTTACATTTGTTGGATGACAAGAAAATAGTGCTCTTATATTTAATTTTAGCAAAAATTATTTGCCTTCTTTAAGATGAAGAAATATGACCTAGTATCTTTTGTCATTCTGTTACCAAACCCAACCTGTACTGTTCTTTAAGAGTAAATGTGTTTCTGTAAAAAATGTTCAGTGGAAATAGTTAAAGTAGTCCTCGTGTAAATGTTGTTCGGTTCGTTCAACATTGCAATCAAATAAATAAATAAATAAATAAAATAAAAATGTAAGCTTATACTTCAATTCTGAGTCTAAGCATCATTCTGTTATCGTGGAATTACCCATCATCAATCACAGGTCTATATAAAAGGTAAAGAGCCCCCCGCGAAGACCAAAGACCTAAAACGAGCGAGGGTCCGGGCTATTGCCCCCCGACCGCAATATTGGAAGCAAATTGTTACATTTTCTGAAAATTCTCTGTTAAAAACGCCACCGTTCGCCGCCACCCAGCAGGTGAGCGTGAACTCCTCCGTTGCTTGTGGTCATTTGTCTTTGCGGTGTGTCTCTTCTCTTAGCGGGAATGTCTCATATCCAGAAAGGAACAGTGACTAAGATCAAATGAAGTCTCCTAGACTCTAACCTCAAAGCTGCTGTTGATGACATCATGGCAGTGATTTATTTTTTATCTGCTAAGTGCTGTAACATTATATAATAGAGACGCTCTATAACACAGTAGAGGGGCTCTATAACACAGTAGAGGGGCTCTATAACACAGTAGAGGGGCTCTATAACACAGTAGAGGGGCTCTATAACACAGTAGAGGGGCTCTATAACACAGTAGAGCCTCTATATAACACAGTAGAGCCTCTATATAACACAGTAGAGGGGCTATATAACACAGTAGAGGGGCTATATAACACAGTAGAGGGGCTATATAACACAGTAGAGGGGCTATATAACACAGTAGAGGGGCTATATAACACAGTAGAGCCTCTATATAACACAGTAGAGGGGCTATATAACACAGTAGAGAGGCTATATAACACAGTAGAGGGCTATATAACACAGTAGAGGGGCTATATAACACAGTAGAGGCTCTATATAACACAGTAGAAGTGCCTATATAACACAGTGAGAGGCTCTATAACACAGTGAGAGGGCTCTATAACACAGTAGAGGTGCTATATAACACAGTAGAGGCTCTATATAAACACAGTAGAGGTTGCTATATAACACAGTAGAGGCTCTATATAACCAGTAGAAGGGGCTTCTATAAACACATGTAGAGGCTCTATATAACACAAGTAGAGGCTCTAATAGTAACACAGTAGAGAGGCTATATAACACAGTGTATAGAGGGCTATATAACACAGTAGAGGGGCTATATAACACAGTAGAGAGGCTATATAACACAGTGAGCCTCTATAGACACAGTAGGCCTCTATATAACACAGTAGAGCCTCTATATAACACAGTAGAGCCTCTATATAACACAGTAGAGCCTCTATATAACACCGTAGAGCCTCTATATAACACAGTAGAGCCTCTATATAACACAGTTAGAGCCTCTATATAACACAGTAGAGCCTCTATATAACACAGTAGAGGCCTCTATATAACACAGTAGAGCCTCTATATAACACAGTAGAGCCTCTATATAACACAGTAGAGACTCTATAACACAGTAGAGGCTCTATAACACAGTAGAGGCTATATAATACAGTAGAGAGGCTATAATACAGTAGAGAGGCTATATAACAGTAGAGAGGCTATATAACACAGTAGAGAGGCTATATAATACAGTAGAGAGGCTATATAATACAAGTAGAGAGGCTATATAATACAGTAGAGAGGCTATATAACACAGTAGAGAGGCTATATAATACAGTAGAGGCTATATAATACAGTAGAGAGGCTATATAACACAGTAGAGGGGCTATATAACACAGTAGAGGGGCTATATAACACAGTAGAGGCTATATACAGTAGAGGCTATATACAGTAGAGGCTATATACAGTAGAGAGGCTATAATACAGTAGAGAGGCTATAATACAGTAGAGGGGCTATAATACAGTAGAGGGGCTATATAACACAGTAGAGAGGCTATATAACACAGTAGAGAGGCTATATAACACAGTAGAGGCTATATACAGTAGAGGCTATATACAGTAGAGAGGCTATAATACAGTAGAGAGGCTATAATACAGTAGAGAGGCTATAATACAGTAGAGGGGGCTATAACACAGTAGAGGCTCTATAACACAGTAGAGGGGGCTATATAACACAGTAGCGGGGCTATATAACACAGTAGAGGCTATATAATACAGTAGAGAGGCTATAATACAGTAGAGAGGCTATAACACAGTAGAGAGGCTATATAACACAGTAGAGAGGCTATATAACACAGTAGAGGGGCTATATAACCACAGTAGAGGGGGCTATATAACACAGTAGAGGGCTATATAACACAGTAGAGAGGCTATATAACACAGTAGAGAGGCTATAATACAGTAGAGAGGCTATAATACAGTAGAGAGGCTATAATACAGTAGAGGTGCTATATAACACAGTAGAGGTGCTATATAACACAGTAGAGGTGCTATATAACACAGTAGAGAGGCTATAATACAGTAGAGAGGCTATAATACAGTAGAGAGGCTATAATACAGTAGAGAGGCTATAATACAGTAGAGAGGCTATAATACAGTAGAGAGGCTATAATACAGTTGAGGGGCTATATTTTTTTTATATATTTTTTTATTTTATTTCACCTTTATTTAACCAGGTAGGCTAGTTGAGAACACCTTTATTTAACCAGGTAGGCTAGTTGAGAACACCTTTATTTAACCAGGTAGGCTAGTTGAGAACACCTTTATTTAACCAGGTAGGCTAGTTGAGAACACCTTTATTTAACCAGGTAGGCTAGTTGAGAACAAGTTCTCATTTGCAACTGCGACCTGGCCAAGATAAGCATAGCAGTGTGAGCATACAACAAAGAGTTACACATGGAGTAAACAATTAACAAGTCAATAACACAGTAGAAAACAAAGGGGGGGTCTATATACAATGTGTGCAAAAGGCATGAGGAGGTAGGCAAATAATTACAATTTTGCAGATTAACACTGGAGTGATAAAAGATCAGATGGTCATGTACAGGTAGAGATATTGGTGTGCAGAAGAGCAGAAAAGTAAATAAATAAAAACAGTATGGGGATGAGGTAGGTGAAAAGGGTGGGCTATTTACCATAGACTATGTACAGCTGCAGCGATCGGTTTAGCTGCTCAGATAGCTGATGTTTGAAGTTGGTGAGGGAGATGAAAGTCTCCAACTTCAGCGATTTTTGCAATTCGTTCCAGTCACAGGCAGCAGAGTACTGGAACGAAAGGCGGCCAAATGAGGTGTTGGCTTTAGGGATGATCAGTGAGATACACCTGCTGGAGCGCGTGCTACGGATGGGTGTTGCCATCGTGACCAGTGAGCTGAGATAAGGCGGAGCTTTACCTAGCATAGACTTGTAGATGACCTGGAGCCAGTGGTCTGGCGACGAATATGTAGCGAGGGCCAGCCGACTAGAGCATACAAGTCGCAGTGGTGGGTGGTATAAGGTGCTTTAGTGACAAAACGGATGGCACTGTGATAAACTGCATCCAGTTTGCTGAGTAGAGTGTTGGAAGCCATTTTGTAGATGACATCGCCGAAGTCGAGGATCGGTAGGATAGTCAGTTTTACTAGGGTAAGCTTGGCGGCTTGAGTGAAGGAGGCTTTGTGCGGAATAGAAAGCCGACTCTTGATTTGATTTTCGATTGGAGATGTTTGATATGAGTCTGGAAGGAGAGTTTGCAGTCTAGCCAGACACCTAGGTACTTATAGACGTCCACATATTCTAGGTCGGAACCATCCAGGGTGGTGATGCTAGTCGGGCATGCAGGTGGCAGGCAGCGACCGGTTGAAAAGCATGCATTTGGTTTTACTAGCGTTTAAGAGCAGTTGGAGGCCACGGAAGGAGTGTTGTATGGCATTGAAGCTTGTTTGGAGGTTAGATAGCACAGTGTCCAAAGACGGGCCGAAAGTATATAGAATGGTGTCGTCTGCGTAGAGGTGGATCAGGGAATCGCCCGCAGCAAGAGCAACATCATTGATATACACAGAGAAAAGAGTCGGCCCGAGAATTGAACCCTGTGGCACCCCCATAGAGACTGCCAGAGGACTGGACAGCATGCCCTCCGATTTGACACACTGAACTCTGTCTGCAAAGTAATTGGTGAACCAGGCAAGGCAGTCATCCGAAAAACCGAGGCTACAGAGTCTGCCGATAAGAATATGGTGATTGACAGAGTCGAAAGCCTTGGCAAGGTCGATGAAGACGGCTGCACAGTACTGTCTTTTATCGATGGCGGTTATGATGTCGTTTAGTACCTTGAGTGTGGCTGAGGTGCACCCATGACCGGCTCGGAAACCAGATTGCACAGCGGAGAAGGTACGGTGGGATTCGAGATGGTCAGTGACCTGTTTGTTGACTTGGCTTTCGAAGACCTTAGATAGGCAGGGCAGGATGGATATAGGTCTGTAACAGTTTGGGTCCAAGGTGTCTCCACCTTTGAAGAGGGGGATGACTGCGGCAGCTTTCCAATCCTTGGGGATCTCAGACGAGATGAAAGAGAGGTTGAACAGGCTGGTAATAGGGGTTGCGACAATGGTGGCAGATAGTTTCAGAAATAGAGGGTCCAGATTGTCAAGCCCAGCTGATTTGTACGGGTCCAGGTTTTGCAGCTCTTTCAGAACATCTGCTATCTGGATTGGGTAAAGGAGAACCTGGAGAGGCTTGGGCGAGGAGCTGCGGGGGGGGGCGGAGCTGTTGGCCGAGGTTGAAGTAGCCAGGCGGAAGGCATGGCCAGCCGTTGAGAAATGCTTATTTGAAGGTTTTCGATAATCATGGATTTATCAGTGGTGACCGTGTTACCTAGCCTCAGTGCAGTGGGCAGCTGGGAGGAGGTGCTCTTGTTCTCCATGGACTTCACAGTGTCCCAGAACTTTTTGGAGTTGGAGCTACAGGATGCAAACTTCTGCCTGAAGAAGAGCTGGCCTTAGCTTTCCTGACTGACTGCGTGTATTGGTTCCGGACTTCCCTGAACAGTTGCATATCACGGGGACTATTCGATGCTATTGCAGTCCGCCACAGGATGTTTTTGTGCTGGTCGAGGGCAGTCAGGTCGGGGTGAACCAAGGGCTGTATCTGTTCTTAGTTCTGCATTTTTTGAACGGAGCATGCTTATCTAAAATGGTGAGGAAGTTACTTTTAAAGAATGACCAGGCATCCTCAACTGACGGGATGAGGTCAATGTCCTTCCAGGATACCCGGGCCAGGTCGATTAGAAAGGCCTGCTCACAGAAGTGTTTTAGGGAGCGTTTGACAGTGATGAGGGGTGGTCGTTTGACTGCGGCTCCTTAGCGGATACAGGCAATGAGGGCAGTGATCGCTGAGATCCTGGTTGAAGACAGCGGAGGTGTATTTGGAGGGCCAGTTGGTCAGGATGACGTCTATGAGGGTGCCCTTGTTTACAGAGTTAGGGTTTGTACCTGGTGGGTTCCTTGATGATTTGTGTGAGATTGAGGGCATCTAGCTTAGATTGTAGGGACTGGCGGGGTGTTAAGCATATCCCAAGTTTAGGTTCACCTAACAGAACAAACTCTGAAGCTAGATGGGGGCGATCAATTCACAAATGGTGTCCAGGGCACAGCTGGGAGCTGAGGGGGGTCGGTAGCAGGCGGGCAACCGTGAGAGACTTATTTCTGGAGAGAGTAATTTTCAAAATTAGTAGTTCGAACTGTTTGGGTATGGACCTGGAAGTATGACATTACTTTGCAGGCTAACTCCTCCCCCTTTGGCAGTTCTATCTTGACGGAAGATGTTATAGTTGGGTAATGGAAATCTCTAAATTTTTGGTGGCCTTCCTGAGCCAGGATTCAGACACAGCAAGACTATCAGGGTTAGCAGAGTGTGCTAAAGCAGTGAGTAAGACAAACTTAGGGAGGAGGCTTCTGATGTTGACATGCATGAAACCAAGGCTTTTTTCGAACACAGAAGTCAACAAATGAGGGTGCCTGGGACATGCAGGGCCTGGGTTTACCTCCACATCACCCGCGGAACAGAGAAGGAGTAGTATGAGGGTGCGGCTAAGGCTATCAAAACTGGTCGCCTAGAGCGTTGGGGACAGAGAATAAGAGGAGCAGGTTTCTGGGCATGGTAGAATATATTCAGGGCATAATGCGCAGACAGGGGTATGGTGGGGTGCGGGTACAGCGGAGGTAAGCCCAGGCACTGGGTGATGATGAGAGAGGTTGTATCTCTGGACATGCTGGTAGTAATGGGTGAGGTCACCGCATGTGTGGGAGGGTGGGACAAAGGAGTTATCAGGGGTATGAAGAGTGGAACTAGGGGCTCCATTGTGAACTAAAACAATGATAACTAACCTGAACAACAGTATACAAGGCATATTGACATTTGAGAGAGACATACAGCGAGGCATACAGTAATCACAGGTGTTGAATTGGGAAAGCTAGCTAAAACAGTAGGTGATACAACAGCTAATCAGCTAGCACAACAACAGCAGGTAAAATGGCGTAGACTAGGCAACGGGGCCAACAGATAAAACAAACAAGCAGAATGGAGAGTTACCGTGATTTATGGACAGTCCAGCGTGCATCAGCTATGTAGCCAAGAGATCAGTGTCCAGGGGGCAGCGGTGGATGGGGGAGGAAGGGAAGCTGGACTGGCGAGTGTTATCCAGGTTAAAAAAGACGAACAATGACTAAAATAGCTTGTAGCTAGTAGCTGGTTAGCTTCTGGAGGTCTTGAGTGTGTTCTAAAAATAATAAAAAATAATAGCGATTCCGTATCACATTGGGTGAGGCAGGTTTCCGGAAGGTATAAACAAATTAAAAGTCAAAAGAGATAGAAAGTAAATATGGGTCCGGTGGGCGTTTGGGACGCTGGCGATTCAGGCGGTTAGCAGGCCTGTGCTAACAAGCTAACAGTTTGTAGGCCCGGGCTAGACAAGGTAGCAGTTAGCGGACCGGAGCGTGGACAAGCTAGCAGTTAGCAGGCCGAATTAGCAAGCAGGGAGAGAGCGAGGGCTTAGGAGTTACCTTTGGGGACGTCGCGATTGGGGTGAGTCTGTTTATTCCCTCTCAGCGGGTGACATCGATAGACCGGGTCGTAGGGCCGGGGTATGTAGCTCAGGGAGTATGCTACGGTGGTAGCGCAGGCCGGGCTAGCTTCAGCTAAGTGGGTGGAACGCTAGCCAGGGGTAATCATCCGGGGTTGCGGTTTAGCTAGATAGCTAGTTGTGAAGATCCAGCGTATTTTGGAAGCTTAGGTTTAGCAAAATGTTTTTAAAGGGATAGCGATGTAAAAAACGAAAAATAAACAAAATATAAACAAAATATACAGGGACACGACACGACAGGACGACTTACTGCTACGCCATCTTGGATCACGATTTTTGATAAACACAGTAGAGAGGCTATATAACACAGTAGAGGGGCTATATAACACAGTAGAGAGGCTATATAATACAGTAGAGAGGCTATAATACAGTAGAGAGGCTATAATACAGTAGAGAGGCTATATAACACAGTAGAGAGGCTATATAACACAGTAGAGAGGCTATATAACACAGTAGAGTAGAGGTATATAAACAGTAGAGAGGCTATATAACACAGTAGAGAGGCTATATAACACAGTAGAGAGGCTATATAACACAGTAGAGAGGCTATATAACACAGTAGAGAGGCTATAATACAGAGTAGAGAGGCTATAATACAGTAGAGGTGCTATATAACACAGTAGTAGAGGGGCTATATAACACAGTAGAGGGGCTATATAACACAGTAGAGGGGCTATATAACACAGTATATTACACAGAGTAGAGGGCTATATAACACAGTAGAGGGGCTACTATAACACAGGTAGTAGAGGGGCTATTATAAACATCAGTAGAGGGGCTATATAACACAGTTTTAGTAGAGGGGCTATATAACACAGTAGGGGCTATATAACACAGTAGAGGCTATATACAGTCTACTATCTAATACTAACAAGTGAGTGATTCAGACCATTATATTCGGATGAGATCAGGCCTCCGTCTCCAGACGAAGTGAAAGCAGAGAGAATAAAGGGTTCCTCTCTTTACAAAACGTTTCGTCTCCAACCTCATTGGTTAATAAAAAACACACTAGACACTTTCAGCGAGTTCAGTAGCATACAGACTTTACACAGCGTATCAAATCGATGTGTGTGTGTGTGTGTGTGTGTGTGTCAGACATTCTGTCGTCATTCAAAGAGACCGTAAACACATTGCTACACACATTCTTACAGAAGGACCCATCAGTAGTTTAACACACTACCATAGCCGACCAATCACAGACCAGGGCCCGCATTCACAAAGGTTCTCGGAGTGCTGATCTAGGATGAGTTTCTGTCTTTTAGATCAGAATGAACAGGACCATATGGACAGGGGGACCTAGTCTAGGATCAGTTTGTCTTTTAGATCAGAATGAACAGGACCATATGGACAGGGGGACCTAGTCTAGGATCAGTTTGTCTTTTAGATCAGAATGAACAGGACAATATGGACAGGGGGACCTAGTCTAGGATCAGTTTGTCTTTTAGATCAGAATGAACAGGACCATATGGACCACACTCTCACTACTCCCCCCCTCTAACCCCTCCTCCTCCCTCTCTCCTAACCCCTCCTCCTCCTCTCTCCTAACCCCTCCTCCTCCTCTCTCCTAACCCCTCCTCCTCCTCTCTCCTAACCCCTCCTCTCTTCCTAACCCCTCCTCTCTCCTCACTCCTCCTCTCTCCTCACCCCTCCTCACCTCTCTCCTCTCTCCTCACCCCTCCTCACCCCTCCTTCCTCTTGCCTAACCCCTCCTCCTCTCGCCTAACCCCTCCTCCTCCTCTCTCCTCACTCCTCCTCTCTCCTCACCCCTCCTCACCCCTCCTCCTCTCCTCACCCCTCTCTCTCCTCACCCCTCCTCCACCCCTCCTCCTCTTGCCTAACCCCTCCTCCTCTCGCCTAACCCCTCCTCCTCTCGCCTAACCCTCTCCTCTCGCCTAACCCCTCCTCCTCTCGCCTAACCCCTCCTCCTCTCGCCTAACCCCTCCTCCTCTCTCCTAACCTACACTAACCCCTCTTCATCTCTTTCCTTCCACCTCATCATGTTTTCCCTTCTCCAAACCGTAAAGTATCCCAGGAGCCTCCAGAGCAGAGGGCTTTAGGATCATATGACAGCCTTTCCAAGTGGCACCCTATTCCCTATGTAGTGCCATACTTTTGACCCAGGCCCATAGGGCACTACAGTATTTAGGGAATAGGTGCCTTTGGGACGCAAGCCTTTTCTTCTGCTTTCACTTCAGGGTGTCAACAAACAGGTCAGTTCAGTCTCTCTTTCTCTCTCTCTGAACTTGCTTTTTCCCCCAGTGGTTGTTCTGCTTCTCCTCCTCCTCCCTGTTTCTATCTGTACCAGGCACTACTGAGAGAACACATTGGGGTTGGCTGATACAACACTCAGTAAAGTGAGATAAGTGATGAGAGAGAGAGAGAGAGGGAGAGAGAGAGGGGGGGGAGAAGAGAGAGGGAGAGGAGGGAGGAGAGAAAGGGAGAAGGGGAGAGAAAAGAGAGGGAGAGGAGGGGGGAGAGAAAGAGAGAGAGGGAGAAGGGGAGGAGGGGAGAGAGTGAAAGCACTGGGTCAAGATCAGAGTTTGAAGTCAGAGTGAGAGCTTGTATGTCACTTTGCTTCCACTTTCTGTCTACATGTGTTTGCATCAGAGGCGGTTGGTGCCGCGTTTATGACGAGGGAGGATTCAACTCTTTTTTTATGAGCATTACAGCATATTGGATGACTGTCATTCGTACTCCAGTTCGTACATCGTACTCCAGTTCGTACTTCGTACTCCAGTTCGTACTTCGTACTCCAGTTCGTACTTCGTACTCCAGTTCGTACTTCGTACTCCAGTTCGTACTTCGTACTCCAGTTCGTACTTCGTACTCCAGTTCGTACTTCGTACTCCAGTTCGTACTTCGTACTCCAGTTCGTACTTCGTACTCCAGTTCGTACTTCATTCACCCAGTTCAATATAACATTGACAGGGTTTAGGCTACTACATGATTCTCAAATTGCCCCTATACCCATCATGAGGTTGCTACAACCAGGCCTAAACCCTATACCCATCATGAGGTTGCTACAACCAGGCCTAAACCCTATACCCATCATGAGGTTGCTACAACCAGGCCTAAACCCTGTACCCATCATGAGGTAGCTACAACCAGGCCTAAACCCTGTACCCATCGTGAGGTAGCTACAACCAGTCCTAAACCCTATACCCATCGTGAGGTAGCTACAACCAGTCCTAAACCCTATACCCATCATGAGGTAGCTACAACCAGTCCTAAACCCTATACCCATCATGAGGTAGCTACAACCAGTCCTAAACCCTATACCCATCATGAGGTAGCTACAACCAGTCCTAAACCCTATACCCATCATGAGGTAGCTACAACCAGGCCTAAACCCTATACCCATCATGAGGTAGCTACAACCAGGCCTAAACCCTATACCCATCATGAGGTAGCTACAACCAGTCCTAAACCCTATACCCATCATGAGGTAGCTACAACCAGGCCTAAACCCTATACCCATGAGGAGGTAGCTACAACCAGGCCTAAACCCTATACCCATCATGAGGTAGCTACAACCAGGCCTAAACCCTATACCCATCATGAGGTAGCTACAACCAGGCCTAAACCCTATACCCATCATGAGGTAGCTACAACCAGGCCTAAACCCTATACCCATCATGAGGTAGCTACAACCAGGCCTAAACCCTATACCCATCATGAGGTAGCTACAACCAGTCCTAAACCCTATACCCATCATGAGGTAGCTACAACCAGTCCTAAACCCTATAACCATCATGAGGTAGCTACAACCAGTCCTAAACCCTATACCCATCATGAGGTAGCTACAACCAGTCCTAAACCCTATACCCATCATGAGGTAGCTACAACCAGTCCTAAACCCTATACCCATCATGAGGTAGCTACAACCAGTCCTAAACCCTATACCCATCATGGAGGTAGCTACAACCAGTCTTAAACCCTATACCCATCATGAGGTAGCTACAACCAGGCCTAAACCCTATACCCATCATGAGGTAGCTACAACCAGTCCTAAACCCTATACCATCATCATGAGGTAGCTACAACCAGACCTAAACCCTATACCCATCATGAGGTAGCTACAACCAGACCTAAACCCTATACCCATCATGAGGTAGCTACAACCAGGCCTAAACCCTATACCCATCATGAGGTAGCTACAACCAGTCCTAAACCCTACACCCATCATGAGGTAGCTACAACCAGTCCTAAACCCTATACCCATCATGAGGTAGCTACAACCAGGCCTAAACCCTATACCCATCATGAGGTAGCTACAGCCAGGCCTAAACCCTACTGATATGTATAATCAGGTGCAAGTCCTTACTCATTTTTTATATAAATTTGCCACTGCTCAACCAACAGCCTATCGATCCCAACAAATCGACTAAACGGGGTAAAATGGGCCTAGAATAAACTAAAAGGAAAAGTAAGGACATTCTAGACTAGATCTACACTGTTTCTAGACCTGGGATGGGACACTGATGGGGATGGGGGCCACAAGAAAATTAAAAACTCATCAGGCTGCTGTGGTTCGTGGGTCTGCAAACCCACATCCATTTTTTTTTGCATGATATTCCAAATGCCTGTAAATCGCAAGAATCTAGTTGTGTGTTTTTCATGTTTCTGAGCGTTTAGGTGCTTGTTCTCATGTTGTGTTTTTGGTCTCGTCTCCTTGGCTCCTATGTGTATCTTCCCATTTACACCAGAGATCTGGATATAAATGACGAGATGCTCATGTCTCAGCCCTAACAAATGGGAATTGTTGTCCCAAAGGCAGGCGACAAGCTTAGGTCCAAAACAAGCCCATAGAAATGCATTAGGTTGACTGTGGACAGATTTTGGAGGAAAACCTCTTGCTTCGCCTCTTCCTCTTTGATTTACACACACACCAAGCCCCCCCCCCCCACCACTCACACCAAGCCCCCCCGCCCCCCCCATTCACACCAAGCCCCTCCCCCCCACTCACATGCTCGCTACACGTTTAGACTAATGCTCGCTACACGTTTAGACTAATGCTCGCTACACGTTTAGACTAATGCTCACTGCACGACCCCCGACTGAGTTCACCTCCGTGGGCCTACAGTTGCCCATCACTGATTTAGACAGTGTGTTTAAGGGAATAAGAATCTGCTTTTGTTTACAGTATGTGTGTGTGTCAATGCTGTCCGGTCCTCTGGCAGTCTCTATGGAGGGTGCCACAGGGTTCAATCCTCGGGCCGACCTCTTTCCTTGTATATATCAATGATGTTGCTCTTGCTGCGGGCGATTCCCTGATCCACCTCTACGCAGCGACACCATGCTATCTACTTCCGGCCCGTCCTTGGACACTGTGGCCATCTAACCTCCAAACGAGCTTCAATGCCATACAACAACTCCTTCCGTGGCCTCCAACTGCTCTTAAACGCTAGTAACCAAATGCATGCTTTTCAAACCGTTCGCTGCCTGCACCCGCACGCCTGACCAGCATCACCACCCTGGATGGTTCCGACCTTGAATATGTGGCACATCTATAAGTTACCTAGGTGTCGGGCTAGACTGTAAAACTCTCATTCCAGACTCATATCAAACATCTCCAATCGAAAATCAAATCAAGAGTCGGCTTATCTATTCCGCAACAAAGCCTCCTTCACTCACGCCGCCAAACTTACCCTAGTAAAACTGGACTATCCTACGATCCTCGACTTCGGCGATGTCATCTACAAAATTGCTTCCAACACTCTACTCAGCAAACTGGATGCAGTTTATCACAGTGCCATCCGTTTTGTCACTAAAGCACCTTATACAACCCACCACTGCGACTTGTATGCTCTAGTCGGCTGGCCCTCGCTACATATTCGTCGCCAGACCCACTAGCTCCAGGTCATCTACAAGTCCATGCTAGGTAAAGCTCCGCCTTATCTCAGTTCACTGGTCACGATGGCAACAACCCATCCGTAGCAGCGCTCCAGCAGGTGTATCTCACTGATCATCCCTAAAGCCAACACCTCATTTGGCCGCCTTTCGTTCCAGTTCTCTGCTGCCTGTGACTGGAACGAATTGCAAAAATCGCTGAAGTTGGGAGACTTATCTCCCTCACCAACTTCAAACATCAGCTATCGGAGCAGCTAACCGATCGCTGCAGCTGTACATAGTCTATCGGTAAATAGCCCACCCATTTTACCTACCTCATCCCCATACTGTTTTTATTTATTTACTTTTCTGCTCTTTGCACACCAATATCTCTACCTGTACATGTCCATCTGATCATTTATCACTCCAGTGTATTAATCTGCAAAATTGTAATTATTCACCTACCTCCTCATGCACTTTTGCACACAATGTATATAGACTCTCCTTTTTTTCTACAGTGTTATTGACTTGTTAATTGTTACTCAATGTGTAACTCTGTGTTGTCTGTTCACACTGCTATGCTTTTATCTTGGCCAGGTCGCAGTTGTAAATTGAGAACTTGTTCTCAACTAGCCTACCTGGTTAAATAAGGTGTTCTCAACTAGCCCTACCTGGTTAAATAAAGGTGTTCTCAACTAGCCTACCTGGTTAAATAAAGGTGTTCTCAACTCAGCCTACCTGGTTAAATAAAGCTGAAGAAAGAAACAAAAAGACACAATACTTCCATTACTGCTGTGCCAGTGGACTCTTCTTCAAAATGTAGATCTCTCTCTCTCCCCCTGGTAACATAGTAACTAAAACTAGGAGGAAGTAAAGGACATTCTATGAGATGTTAGTCTCTCCCCTGTAACATAGTAACTAAACTAGGAGGAAGTAAAGGACATTCTATGAGATGTTAGTCTCTCCCCTGGTAACCTAGTAACTAAAACTAGGAGGAAGTAAAGGCAATTCTATGAGATGTTAGTCTCTCTCCCCTGGTAACATAGTAACTAAAACTAGGAGGAAGTAAAGGAAATTCTATTGAGATGTTAGTCTCTCTCCCCTGGTAACATAGTAACTAAAACTAGGAGGAAGTAAAGGACATTTCTATGAGATGTTAGTGTCTCTCCCCTGGTAACATAGTAACTAAACTAGGAGGAAGTAAAGGACATTCTATGAGATGTTAGTCTCTCTCCCCTGGTAACATAGTAACTAAACTAGGAGGAAGTAAAGGACATTCTATGAGATGTTAGTGTCTCTCCCCTGGTAACATAGTAACTAAACTAGGAGGAAGTAAAGGACATTCTATGAGATGTTAGTCTCTCTCTCTCCCCTGGTAACATAGTAACTTAAAACTAGGAGGAAGTAAAGGACATTCTATGAGATGTTAGTCTCTCCCCTGGTAAACATAGTAACTAAACTAGGAGGAAGTAAGGACATTCTATGAGATGTTAGTCTCTCTCTCCCCTGTAACATAGTAACTAAACTAGGAGGAAGTAAAGGACATTCTATGAGATGCTGTATCTGGGAGTGCCTACAGAGAGATAATCAAAGAATGTGCTTCTGTTTGTTAAAAAGGTGAAATGTACAAAGATAAGACAACTTCTGACATTTGTTGTTCTGTCTGCAGGGTGACATTATCTCTGACACACACACACACAACACACTATCCCATGCACAACTTAGACACAGACTCCTTTCACACCCCTGAGCTGGTTAGAGCCGTGCAGGACAAGACAATTTAGTCTAGGGGTTTCTTTGGGAATAAATGCCCTCTCTGGATTGGCTGTATACAGTCGAAGTCGGACGTTTTACATACACTCTGCTCTGGAGTCACTCTGTCTGTCTGGAGTCACTCTGTCTGTCTGGAGTCACTCTGTCTGTCTGGAGTCACTGTCTGTCTGGAGTCACTGTCTGTCTGGAGTCACTGTCTGTCTGGAGTCACTGTCTGTCTGGAGTCACTCTGTGATGTACCACCGTACATGTTTGGCCTACTTGTTAGATATGTGTGTATACAGTTGAAGTCGAAAGTTTACATACGCCTTAGCCAAATACATTTTAAACCCAGTTTTTCACAATTCCTGACATTTAATCCTAGTAAATATTCACTGTCTTAGATCAGTTATATTCACCACTTTATTTTAAGAATGTGAAATGTCAGAATAATAGTAGAGAGAATGAATTACTTCAGCATTTATTTATTTCATCACATTCCCAGTGGGTCATAAGTTTACATACACTCAATTAGTATTTGGTAGCATTGCCTTTAAATTGGGTCAAACGTTTCAGGTAGCCTTCTACAAGCTTTCCACAATAAGTTGGGTGAATTTTGACCCATTCCTCCTGACAGAGCTGGTGTAACTGAGTCAGGTTTGTAGGCCTCCTTGCTCGCACACGCTTTTTCAGTTCTGCCCACTAATTTTCTATGTGATTGAGGTCAGGGCTTTGTGATGGCCACTCCAAAACCTAGACTTTGTTGTCCTTAAGCCATTTTGCCACAATTTTGGAAGTATGCTGGGGTCATCCATTTGGAAGACCCATTTGTGACCAAGCTTTAACTTCCTGACTTTCGCACGAAAATATGTTCATCTCTAGGAGACAGAATGCGTCTCCTTCCTGAGTGGTATGACGGCTGCGTGGTCCCAAGGTGTTTGTACAGATGAATGTTCTACCTTCAGGCATTTGAAAATTGCTCCCAAGAATGAACCAGACTTGTGGAGGTCTACAATTTTCTTTCTGAGGTCTTGGCTGATTTCTTTTGATTTTCCCATGATGTCAAGCAAAGAGGCACTGAGTTTGAAAGTTGGCCTTGAAATACATCCACAGGTACACCTCCAATTGACTCAAATTATGTCAATTAGCCTATCAGAAGCTTCTAAAGCCATGACATCATTTTCTGGAATTTTCCAAGCCGTTTAAAAACAGTCAACTTAGTGGATGTAAACTTCTGACCCACTAGAAATGTGATAGAGAATTATACGGTGAAATCATCTGTAAACAATTGTTGGACATATTACTTGTGTCATGCACAAAGTAGATGTCCTAACGAACTTGATAAAACTATAGTTTGTTAACAAGAAATGTGTGGAGTGGTTAAATGTGTAAGTGGATGAAATCTTCTGACTTCAACTGTATATAATGTTGTGTTTATTAGTAGCAAATAAGTAGGTAAAACAAATATGTTTAAATTTGACAAATCAGTGCTGTAGGGTTGTCACTCTTCCAGTATCTTGATACCAGGAAGTAAGAAACACTCCTAGTGTTGGACGAAAAACACTCCTAGTGTTGGACGAAAAACACTCCTAGTGTTGGACGAAAAACACTCCTAGTGTTGGACGAAAAACACTCCTAGTGTTGGACGAAAAACACTCCTAGTGTTGGACGAAAAACACTCCTAGTGTTGGAAGAAATCACAATATTTTACATAAAGTTGTTTTTAAAAAAAGGACCTAAGTGTTTCATCTGCTTTATGTTTCTTTGGCCAAGGAAAGTCTGGTCCGCGGCAGTACGGTCACACTCTGGTCCGCGGCAGTACGGTCACACTCTGGTCGCGGCAGTGCAGTACGGTCACACTCTGGTCCGCGGCAGCAGTACGGTCACACTCTGGTCCGCGGCAGTGGTCCACTCGGTCCGCAGTACGGTCACACTCTGGTCCGCGGCAGTACGGTCACACTCTGGTCCGCGGCAGTACGGTCACACTCTGGTCCGCGGCAGTACGGTCACACTCTGGTCCGCGGCAGTACGGTCACACTCTGGTCCGCGGCAGTACGGTCACACTCTGGTCCGCGGCAGTACGGTCACACTCTGGTCCGCGGCAGTACGGTCACACTCTGGTCCGCGGCAGTAGGGTCACGCTCTGGTCCGGTAGTACGGTCATACAGGGATTGTGACAACCCTTCTTCTCTGTGTCCAGTCAAAGAGGATGAGTGTGGATGTGGTTAATACCAGTCTCATTAGTCACTCCCATCCTACAGGCTGTCATCACACATCATCCTAATGGCTTGATAATGAAGCTAGAATACAGGCTTCCCCTGTTAGAGGACAAATCACACACCGTTTTAATGGAGCGGTCGTCCACTTGAACGAGCCTGTTCTCCAAGCAGGGCAAGGTTAAGTTTCATCAGCGTTCAGCTGGTCTAGCCAGTCTCTGGTTAAGACTAAACACATGCGCAAAACACACACTAACTTTTCTCCAAACCCACACAACACGTCCCTTAACACCTGCCCTCCTTAACAAAACCCGTGAACTCACTGGCCCCCCTCTTCTACATCTCTCACACACACACACCATAGCCAACATCCTCTAGCAACCATCCTCTAGACAGAGAGACAGACAGGACAGGACAGGACAGGGCAGGGCCCCGCTTTGAGTTGGCCACCAAAACAAAGGCAGCTTTCAGCCACTCTGATCCCTGAACAAAAGGAGAAACTCAACACGGAGAGGAGGAGGAGGAGGAGAGAGGACCACTCCACTCCAGCCGTACATTCAAACTGCGTCCCAGATAACACCCTATTCCCTATGTAGCACGTTACTATGGACCGGGGCGCATAGGGCTCTGTTCAAAAGTAGTGCACTACATAGGGAATATGGCGTCAGTTGGGACACAGGCCTCTTCACTACAACAGCAGACCGATATGAAAGATGTCCCTTTCTCACCAGAACAATGGTTAGTTATGACCAAGTGATCGGAGGCTGTTTTAAAGGGGTTTAACTATCCCTGCCTGGTTGAGGTATCTGGCCTGGGAGGAGTAGAGAAACAAGGGGGTTGAGGTAACTGGCCTGGGAGGAGTAGAGAAACAAGGGGGTTGAGGTAACTGGCCTGGGAGGAGTAGAAAAACAAGGGGGTTGAGGTAACTGGCCTGGGAGGAGTAGAGAAACAAGGGGGTCGAGGTAACGGAGCTGGGAGGACCAGAGAAATGAGGGGGTCGAGGTAACTGAGCTGGGAGGACCAGAGAAACAAGGGGTCGAGGAGGTAACTGAGCTGGGAGGACCAGAGAAACAAGGGGGTCGAGGTGGTATGAGATGGGAGGACCAGAGAAACGAGGGGGTTGAGGTAACTGGGCTGGGAGGACCGAGAGAACAGAAACGAGGGGGTTGAGGTAAGGGTTGGGAGGGTCGGAGAAACAAGGGGGGGGGGGGGGGGGGGGGGTGTAGGGTGAGGATCAGAAAGGGGGTGAGAGGGGGGGGGGGGGGGGGGGGGTAGAGGTGTCAACAGTGAGGGGTGCTGCCTGGACTTGTCAGCAGCGTGAGCCCCAACAGTCATGAGCATCCTGGCCATAGGGCTCTGGTTAAAAGTAGTGTACTATATAATGACACCTGGCCATAGGGCTCTGGTTAAAAGTAGTGTACTATAAAGGGAATAGTGTGCTGTTGGGTTGTACCCCTGGACTCCACTGATGGTAACTGAACCAGTTTGAACCTCCCAGATAACTTCATTAAAAGACTCCTTCTGTGACGTTCCCATGACAACCGACCGGGGGAAAAGAGGGTGGGGGGGGGGGGGTAGGATGATGGGGAGGGGGTGTTTGTCTGAATGAGGGAGGCTCCTGCTGAGAAAGAAGTCTCATGCTTGGCCCCCCCTAAACACCAAAACCCCCCTCCTCTTCTCACATAGTCACCCCCCCAACTACCAGGAACATGTAAACAGAGGAGAAACACATGGTTCAGACTATAGAGTCTAGTAGTTACAGGGGTGCAATGTTCTCTACTGTGGCTGCAAGGATTAGGGACTATTTAGAGTTTTGGGGTCAACGTTTGAGGGCTCCTCGGTTGAATTTGAGGAGTTAATCTGATTCAATGATGTCCTTTTGAATAAAGAAGCAACCTTTTGGGTGGAACCACTACAGACATCGCCCCCACTGGTAGAGCAGCGGTGATTGGTGGGCCCGCCCCACTGGTAGAGCAGCAGCGGTAATTGGTGGGCCCGCCCCCACTGGTAGAGCAGCCGGTGATTGGTGGGCCCGCCCCCACTGGTAGAGCAGCCTAGAGAAAGCAAGTAACCTCGGTCCCAGACTGGGAACCTAGAATACATGAACAACATCTCAGCAGATATTACAGGTTCTATGAACAAAGTCTGACACACGACCTACAGCGTCAGTGTGACACACACACACACACACACACACACGGAATGCAGGCAAACTGCAATTCCGTTCATAAGAAACTGTTTGAAATGATTTACTGTGTGTGAGAGTCTAAAACAACACTTAAACTGTCTGTACTCTGAGCTTTCCATCAGAAAGGACCCATGAGCACCCAGAAGCCTTATACACAGAGGGCACGTGTCCCCCCCCCCCCCCCCCCTTCCCTAAGATTGTCCTCCATTCAGCTTCAACTGAAGCCAACTTCATAAAATTTCTATCAATCAAGTTAGAGTAGTTATCTTGTCTAAACTATCTTAGCTGGGATGCCTGCTGACAAGCTGGGTAGACTTCAGAGAAAAAGCAAGCGATAACTAAAATGTAGTGAATAACACACATTTCGTTCAGTCTTTCACCCAGATTTGAGCAGAGGTGCACAGAAGCATATTCATCTTCTTTAAAATAAAAAACCACCAGACAGGAGGATATAGATTAGCTCAAGAGGTGTGCTTAGATATGCACAAAAATAGACATTCAAATCCATAAATTATGCATTTCTGTTCATTACAGATCAGGGACTAATTATGTCATTTTGTTTCCGTAATTCCTGTTAATGGGGGTAAATCCACTTCACGTACATTAGTCCAATAACACCAAAATAATATATGATATTTTCAAACTCAAGGCGCCAGGTCATAGCTGACAGACAGTTCTATCTTCAGACATCTTTCAATCTTAATTCAGAGCAGATATTTAAAACACAGGGTGTTTGAGAAAAGGTTTGAATCTTAATTCAGAGCAGATATTTAAAAAAACTGTGTGTTTGAGAAAAGGTTTGAATCTAATTCAGAGCAGATATATAAAACACAGGGTGTGAGAAAAGGTTTGAATCTTAATTCAGAGCAGATTTTAAAAAACAGGGTGTTTGAGAAAAGGTTTGAATCTTAATTCAGAGCAGATATTTAAAAAACAGGGTGTTTGAGAAAAGTTTGAATCTTATTCAGAGCAGATATTTAAAACAGGGTGTTTGAGAAAAGGTTGAATCTTAATTCAGAGCAGATATTTAAAACACAGGGTGTTTGAGAAAAGGTTTGAATCTTAATTCAGAGCAGATATTTAAACACAGGGTGTTTGAGAAAAGGTTTGAATCTTAATTCAGAGCAGATATTTAAAACACAGGGTGTTTGAGAAAAGGTTTGAATCTTAATTCAGAGCAGATATTTAAACACAGGGTGTTTGAGAAAGGTTTGAATCTTAATTCAGAGCAGATATTACAACAGGGTGTTGAGAAAAGGTTTGAATCTTAATTCAGAGCAGATATTTAAACACAGGGTGTTTGAGAAAAGGTTTGAATCTTAATTCAGAGCAGATATTTAAACACAGGGTGTGAGAGGAAAGGTTGAATCTTAATTCAGAGCAGATATTTAAACACAG